>NW_027227747.1:0-81261 GCF_037783145.1 Equus przewalskii | reverse complement strand
AAGAGCACTGTGCAGAGCGAGTTGTTTCTTAGCTTCCCAAAGAGCTGGAAGCAAGATGCTGTGGGGCCCAACTCGCCCTTTGGAAAGAAGCCTGCACGTTGTGCCTTTCAGCTCTAGGGCAAAGTAGCACACCCAGAGCAGAAGTCCTACTTCAGCCAGATCAGGCCTGCAAAGAAACTGCGTTTCACAGGCCTTTGGAAGAGATGTTCCCGGTAGGCTGTAAGAGCACTGTGCAGAGCGAGTTGTTTCTTAGCTTCCCAAAGAGCTGGAAGCAAGATGATGTGGGGCCCAACTCGCCCTTTGGAAAGAAGCCTGCACGTTGTGCCTTTCAGCTCTAGGGCAATGTAGCACACCCAGAGCAGAAGTCCTACTTCAGCCAGATCAGGCCTGCAAAGAAACTGCGTTTCACAGGCCTTTGGAAGAGATGTTCCCGGTAGGCTGCAAGAGCACTGTGCAGAGCGAGTTGTTTCTTAGCTTCCCAAAGAGCTGGAAGCAAGATGCTGTGGGGCCCAACTCGCCCTTTGGAAAGAAGCCTGCACGTTGTGCCTTTCAGCTCTAGGGCAATGTAGCACACCCAGAGCAGAAGTCCTACTTCAGCCAGATCAGGCCTGCAAAGAAACTGCGTTTCACAGGCCTTTGGAAGAGATGTTCCCGGTACGCTGTAAGAGCACTGTGCAGAGCGAGTTGTTTCTTAGCTTCCCAAAGAGCTGGAAGCAAGATGCTGTGGGGCCCAACTCGCCCTTTGGAAAGAAGCCTGCACGTTGTGCCTTTCAGCTCTAGGGCAAAGTAGAACACCGAGAGCAGAAGTCCTACTTCAGCCAGATCAGGCCTGCAAAGAAACTGCGTTTCACAGGCCTTTGGAAGAGATGTTCCCGGTAGGCTGTAAGAGCACTGTGCAGAGCGAGTTGTTTCTTAGCTTCCCAAAGAGCTGGAAGCAAGATGCTGTGGGGCCCAACTCGCCCTTTGGAAAGAAGCCTGCACGTTGTGCCTTTCAGCTCTAGGGCAATGTAGCACACCCAGAGCAGAAGTCCTACTTCAGCCAGATCAGGCCTGCAAAGAAACTGCGTTTCACAGGCCTTTGGAAGAGATGTTCCCGGTAGGCTGTAAGAGCACTGTGCAGAGCGAGTTGTTTCTTAGCTTCCCAAAGAGCTGGAAGCAAGATGCTGTGGGGCCCAACTCGCCCTTTGGAAAGAAGCCTGCACGTTGTGCCTTTCAGCTCTAGGGCAATGTAGCACACCCAGAGCAGAAGTCCTACTTCAGCCAGATCAGGCCTGCAAAGAAACTGCGTTTCACAGGCCTTTGGAAGAGATGTTCCCGGTAGGCTGTAAGAGCACTGTGCAGAGCGAGTTGTTTCTTAGCTTCCCAAAGAGCTGGAAGCAAGATGCTGTGGGGCCCAACTCGCCCTTTGGAAAGAAGCCTGCACGTTGTGCCTTTCAGCTCTAGGGCAATGTAGCACACCCAGAGCAGAAGTCCTACTTCAGCCAGATCAGGCCTGCAAAGAAACTGCGTTTCACAGGCCTTTGGAAGAGATGTTCCCGGTAGGCTGTAAGAGCACTGTGCAGAGCGAGTTGTTTCTTAGCTTCCCAAAGAGCTGGAAGCAAGATGCTGTGGGGCCCAACTCGCCCTTTGGAAAGAAGCCTGCACGTTGTGCCTTTCAGCTCTAGGGCAATGTAGCACACCCAGAGCAGAAGTCCTACTTCAGCCAGATCAGGCCTGCAAAGAAACTGCGTTTCACAGGCCTTTGGAAGAGATGTTCCCGGTAGGCTGTAAGAGCACTGTGCAGAGCGAGTTGTTTCTTAGCTTCCCAAAGAGCTGGAAGCAAGATGCTGTGGGGCCCAACTCGCCCTTTGGAAAGAAGCCTGCACGTTGTGCCTTTCAGCTCTAGGGCAATGTAGCACACCCAGAGCAGAAGTCCTACTTCAGCCAGATCAGGCCTGCAAAGAAACTGCGTTTCACAGGCCTTTGGAAGAGATGTTCCCGGTAGGCTGTAAGAGCACTGTGCAGAGCGAGTTGTTTCTTAGCTTCCCAAAGAGCTGGAAGCAAGATGCTGTGGGGCCCAACTCGCCCTTTGGAAAGAAGCCTGCACGTTGTGCCTTTCAGCTCTAGGGCAATGTAGCACACCCAGAGCAGAAGTCCTACTTCAGCCAGATCAGGCCTGCAAAGAAACTGCGTTTCACAGGCCTTTGGAAGAGATGTTCCCGGTAGGCTGTAAGAGCACTGTGCAGAGCGAGTTGTTTCTTAGCTTCCCAAAGAGCTGGAAGCAAGATGCTGTGGGGCCCAACTCGCCCTTTGGAAAGAAGCCTGCACGTTGTGCCTTTCAGCTCTAGGGCAATGTAGCACACCCAGAGCAGAAGTCCTACTTCAGCCAGATCAGGCCTGCAAAGAAACTGCGTTTCACAGGCCTTTGGAAGAGATGTTCCCGGTAGGCTGTAAGAGCACTGTGCAGAGCGAGTTGTTTCTTAGCTTCCCAAAGAGCTGGAAGCAAGATGCTGTGGGGCCCAACTCGCCCTTTGGAAAGAAGCCTGCACGTTGTGCCTTTCAGCTCTAGGGCAATGTAGCACACCCAGAGCAGAAGTCCTACTTCAGCCAGATCAGGCCTGCAAAGAAACTGCGTTTCACAGGCCTTTGGAAGAGATGTTCCCGGTAGGCTGTAAGAGCACTGTGCAGAGCGAGTTGTTTCTTAGCTTCCCAAAGAGCTGGAAGCAAGATGCTGTGGGGCCCAACTCGCCCTTTGGAAAGAAGCCTGCACGTTGTGCCTTTCAGCTCTAGGGCAATGTAGCACACCCAGAGCAGAAGTCCTACTTCAGCCAGATCAGGCCTGCAAAGAAACTGCGTTTCACAGGCCTTTGGAAGAGATGTTCCCGGTAGGCTGTAAGAGCACTGTGCAGAGCGAGTTGTTTCTTAGCTTCCCAAAGAGCTGGAAGCAAGATGCTGTGGGGCCCAACTCGCCCTTTGGAAAGAAGCCTGCACGTTGTGCCTTTCAGCTCTAGGGCAATGTAGCACACCCAGAGCAGAAGTCCTACTTCAGCCAGATCAGGCCTGCAAAGAAACTGCGTTTCACAGGCCTTTGGAAGAGATGTTCCCGGTAGGCTGTAAGAGCACTGTGCAGAGCGAGTTGTTTCTTAGCTTCCCAAAGAGCTGGAAGCAAGATGCTGTGGGGCCCAACTCGCCCTTTGGAAAGAAGCCTGCACGTTGTGCCTTTCAGCTCTAGGGCAATGTAGCACACCCAGAGCAGAAGTCCTACTTCAGCCAGATCAGGCCTGCAAAGAAACTGCGTTTCACAGGCCTTTGGAAGAGATGTTCCCGGTAGGCTGTAAGAGCACTGTGCAGAGCGAGTTGTTTCTTAGCTTCCCAAAGAGCTGGAAGCAAGATGCTGTGGGGCCCAACTCGCCCTTTGGAAAGAAGCCTGCACGTTGTGCCTTTCAGCTCTAGGGCAATGTAGCACACCCAGAGCAGAAGTCCTACTTCAGCCAGATCAGGCCTGCAAAGAAACTGCGTTTCACAGGCCTTTGGAAGAGATGTTCCCGGTAGGCTGTAAGAGCACTGTGCAGAGCGAGTTGTTTCTTAGCTTCCCAAAGAGCTGGAAGCAAGATGCTGTGGGGCCCAACTCGCCCTTTGGAAAGAAGCCTGCACGTTGTGCCTTTCAGCTCTAGGGCAATGTAGCACACCCAGAGCAGAAGTCCTACTTCAGCCAGATCAGGCCTGCAAAGAAACTGCGTTTCACAGGCCTTTGGAAGAGATGTTCCCGGTAGGCTGTAAGAGCACTGTGCAGAGCGAGTTGTTTCTTAGCTTCCCAAAGAGCTGGAAGCAAGATGCTGTGGGGCCCAACTCGCCCTTTGGAAAGAAGCCTGCACGTTGTGCCTTTCAGCTCTAGGGCAATGTAGCACACCCAGAGCAGAAGTCCTACTTCAGCCAGATCAGGCCTGCAAAGAAACTGCCTTTCACAGGCCTTTGGAAGAGATGTTCCCGGTAGGGTGTAAGAGCACTGTGCAGAGCGAGTTGTTTCTTAGCTTCCCAAAGAGCTGGAAGCAAGATGCTGTGGGGCCCAACTCGCCCTTTGGAAAGAAGCCTGCACGTTGTGCCTTTCAGCTCTAGGGCAATGTGGCACACCCAGAGCAGAAGTCCTACTTCAGCCAGATCAGGCCTGCAAAGAAACTGCGTTTCACAGGCCTTTGGAAGAGATGTTCCCGGTAGGCTGTAAGAGCACTGTGCAGAGCGAGTTGTTCCTTAGCTTCCCAAAGAGCTGGAAGGAAGATGCTGTGGGGCCCAACTCGCCCTTTGGAAAGGAGCCTGCACGTTGTGCCTTTCAGCTCTAGGGCAATGTAGCACACCCAGAGCAGAAGTCCTACTTCAGCCAGATCAGGCCTGCAAAGAAACTGCGTTTCACAGGCCTTTGGAAGAGATGTTCCCGGTAGGCTGTAAGAGCACTGTGCAGAGCGAGTTGTTTCTTAGCTTCCCAAAGAGCTGGAAGCAAGATGCTGTGGGGCCCAACTCACCCTTTGGAAAGAAGCCTGCACGTTCTGCCTTTCAGCTCTAGGGCAATGTAGCACACCCAGAGCAGAAGTCCTACCTCAGCCAGATCAGGCCTGCAAAGAAACTGCGTTTCACAGGCCTTTGGAAGAGATGTTCCCGGTAGGCTGTAAGAGCACTGTGCAGAGCGAGTTGTTTCTTAGCTTCCCAAAGAGCTGGAAGCAAGATGATGTGGGGGCCTACTCGCCCTTTGGAAAGAAGCCTGCACGTTGTGCCTTTCAGCTCTAGGGCAATGTAGCACACCCAGAGCAGAAGTCCTACTTCTGCCAGATCGGGCCTGCAAAGAAACTGCGTTTCACAGGCCTTTGGAAGAGATGTTCTCGGTAGGCTGCAAGAGCACTGTGCAGAGCGAGTTGTTTCTTAGCTTCCCAAAGAGCTGGAAGCAAGATGCTGTGGGGCCCAACTCGCCCTTTGGAAAGAAGCCTGCACGTTGTGCCTTTCAGCTCTAGGGCAATGTAGCACACCCAGAGCAGAAGTCCTACTTCAGCCAGATCAGGCCTGCAAAGAAACTGTGTTTCACAGGCCTTTGGAAGAGATGCTCCCGGTAGGCTGTAAGAGCACTGTGCAGAGCGTGTTGTATCTTAGCTTCCCAAAGAGCTGGAAGCAAGATGCTGTGGGGCCCAACTCGCCCTTTGGAAAGAAGCCTGCACGTTGTGCCTTTCAGCTCTAGGGCAATGTAGCACACCCAGAGCAGAAGTCCTACTTCAGCCAGATCAGGCCTGCAAAGAAACTGCGTTTCACAGGCCTTTGGAAGAGATGTTCCCGGTAGGCTGTAAGAGCACTGTGCAGAGCGAGTTGTTTCTTAGCTTCCCAAAGAGCTGGAAGCAAGATGCTGTGTGGCCCAACTCGCCCTTTGCAAAGAAGCCTGCACGTTGTGCCTTTCAGCTCTAGGGCAATGTAGCACACCCAGAGCAGAAGTCCTACTTCAGCCAGATCAGGCCTGCAAAGAAACTGCGTTTCACAGGCCTTTGGAAGAGATGTTCCCGGTAGGCTGTAAGAGCACTGTGCAGAGCGAGTTGTTTCTTAGCTTCCCAAAGAGCTGGAAGCAAGATGCTGTGGGGCCCAACTCGCCCTTTGGAAAGAAGCCTGCACGTTGTGCCTTTCAGCTCTAGGGCAATGTAGCACACCCAGAGCAGAAGTCCTACTTCAGCCAGATCAGGCCTGCAAAGAAACTGCGTTTCACAGGCCTTTGGAAGAGATGTTCCCGGTAGGCTGTAAGAGCACTGTGCAGAGCGAGTTGTTTCTTAGCTTCCCAAAGAGCTGGAAGCAAGATGCTGTGGGGCCCAACTCGCCCTTTGGAAAGAAGCCTGCACGTTGTGCCTTTCAGCTCTAGGGCAATGTAGCACACCCAGAGCAGAAGTCCTACTTCAGCCAGATCAGGCCTGCAAAGAAACTGCGTTTCACAGGCCTTTGGAAGAGATGTTCCCGGTAGGCTGTAAGAGCACTGTGCAGAGCGAGTTGTTTCTTAGCTTCCCAAAGAGCTGGAAGCAAGATGCTGTGGGGCCCAACTCGCCCTTTGGAAAGAAGCCTGCACGTTGTGCCTTTCAGCTCTAGGGCAATGTAGCACACCCAGAGCAGAAGTCCTACTTCAGCCAGATCAGGCCTGCAAAGAAACTGCGTTTCACAGGCCTTTGGAAGAGATGTTCCCGGTAGGCTGTAAGAGCACTGTGCAGAGCGAGTTGTTTCTTAGCTTCCCTAAGAGCTGGAAGCAAGATGCTGTGGGGACCAACTCGCCCTTTGGAAAGAAGCCTGCACGTTGTGCCTTTCAGCTCTAGGGCAATGTAGCACACCCAGAGCAGAAGTCCTACTCTGCCAGATCAGGCCTGCAAAGAAACTGCGTTTCACAGGCCTTTGGAAGAGATGTTCCCGGTAGGCTGTAAGAGCACTGTGCAGAGCGAGTTGTTTCTTAGCTTCCCATAGAGCTGGACGCAAGATGCTGTGGGGCCCAACTCGCCCTTTGGAAAGAAGCCTGCACGTTGTGCCTTTCAGCTCTAGGGCAATGTAGCACACCGAGAGCAGAAGTCCTACTTCAGCCAGATCAGGCCTGCAAAGAAACTGCGTTTCACAGGCCTTTGGAAGAGATGTTCCTGGTACGCTGCAAGAGAACTGTGCAGAGCGAGTTGTTTCTTAGCTTCCCAAAGAGCTGGAAGCAAGATGCTGTGGGGCCCAACTCGCCCTTTGGAAAGAAGCCTGCACGTTGTGCCTTTCAGCTCTAGGGCAATGTAGCACACCCAGAGCAGAAGTCCTACTTCAGCCAGATCAGGCCTGCAAAGAAACTGCGTTTCACAGGCCTTTGGAAGAGATGTTCCCGGTAGGCTGTAAGAGCACTGTGCAGAGCGAGTTGTTTCTTAGCTTTCCAAAGAGCTGGAAGCAAGATGCTGTGGGGCCCAACTCGCCCTTTGGAAAGAAGCCGGCACGTTGTGCCTTTCAGCTCTAGGGCAATGTGGCACACCCAGAGCAGAAGTCCTACTTCAGCCAGATCAGGCCTGCAAAGAAACTGCGTTTCACAGTCCTTTGGAAGAGATGTTCCCGGTAGGCTGTAAGAGCACTGTGCAGAGCGAGTTGTTTCTTAGCTTCCCAAAGAGCTGGAAGCAAGATGCTGTGGGGCCCAACTCGCCCTTTGGAAAGAAGCCTGCACGTTGTGCCTTTCAGCTCTAGGGCAATGTAGCACACCCAGAGCAGAAGTCCTACTTCAGCCAGATCAGGCCTGCAAAGAAACTGCGTTTCACAGGCCTTTGGAAGAGATGTTCCCGGTAGGCTGTAAGAGCACTGTGCAGAGCGAGTTGTTTCTTAGCTTCCCAAAGAGCTGGAAGCAAGATGCTGTGGGGCCCAACTCGCCCTTTGGAAAGAAGCCTTCACGTTGTGCCTTTCAGCTCTAGGGCAATGTAGCACACCCAGAGCAGAAGTCCTACTTCAGCCAGATCAGGCCTGCAAAGAAACTGCGTTTCACAGGCCTTTGGAAGAGATGTTCCCGGTAGGCTGTAAGAGCACTGTGCAGAGCCAGTTGTTTCTTAGCTTCCCAAAGAGCTGGAAGCAAGATGCTGTGGGGCCCAACTCGCCCTTTTGAAAGAAGCCTGCACGTTGTGCCTTTCAGCTCTAGGGCAATGTAGCACACCCAGAGCAGAAGTCCTACTTCAGCCAGATCAGGCCTGCAAAGAAACTGCGTTTCACAGGCCTTTGGAAGAGATGTTCCCGGTAGGCTGTAAGAGCACTGTGCAGAGCGAGTTGTTTCTTAGCTTCCCAAAGAGCTGGAAGCAAGATGCTGTGGGGCCCAACTCGCCCTTTGGAAAGAAGCCTGCACGTTGTGCCTTTCAGCTCTATGGCAATGTAGCACACCCAGAGCAGAAGTCCTACTTCAGCCAGATCAGGCCTGCAAAGAAACTGCCTTTCACAGGCCTTTGGAAGAGATGTTCCCGGTAGGCTGTAAGAGCACTGTGCAGAGCGAGTTGTTTCTTAGCTTCCCAAAGAGCTGGAAGCAAGATGCTGTGGGGCCCAACTCGCCCTTTGGAAAGAAGCCTGCACGTTGTGCCTTTCAGCTCTAGGGCAATGTGGCACACCCAGAGCAGAAGTCCTACTTCAGCCAGATCAGGCCTGCAAAGAAACTGCGTTTCACAGGCCTTTGGAAGAGATGTTCCCGGTAGGCTGTAAGAGCACTGTGCAGAGCGAGTTGTTTCTTAGCTTCCCAAAGAGCTGGAAGCAAGATGCTGTGGGGCCCAACTCGCCCTTTGGAAAGAAGCCTGCACGTTGTGCCTTTCAGCTCTAGGGCAATGTAGCACACCCAGAGCAGAAGTCCTACTTCAGCCAGATCAGGCCTGCAAAGAAACTGCGTTTCACAGGCCTTTGGAAGAGATGTTCCCGGTAGGCTGTAAGAGCACTGTGCAGAGCGAGTTGTTTCTTAGCTTCCCAAAGAGCTGGAAGCAAGATGCTGTGGGGCCCAACTCGCCCTTTGGAAAGAAGCCTGCACGTTGTGCCTTTCAGCTCTAGGGCAATGTAGCACACCCAGAGCAGAAGTCCTACTTCAGCCAGATCAGGCCTGCAAAGAAACTGCGTTTCACAGGCCTTTGGAAGAGATGTTCCCGGTAGGCTGTAAGAGCACTGTGCAGAGCGAGTTGTTTCTTAGCTTCCCAAAGAGCTGGAAGCAAGATGCTGTGGGGCCCAACTCGCCCTTTGGAAAGAAGCCTGCACGTTGTGCCTTTCAGCTCTAGGGCAATGTAGCACACCCAGAGCAGAAGTCCTACTTCAGCCAGATCAGGCCTGCAAAGAAACTGCGTTTCACAGGCCTTTGGAAGAGATGTTCCCGGTAGGCTGTAAGAGCACTGTGCAGAGCGAGTTGTTTCTTAGCTTCCCAAAGAGCTGGAAGCAAGATGCTGTGGGGCCCAACTCGCCCTTTGGAAAGAAGCCTGCACGTTGTGCCTTTCAGCTCTAGGGCAATGTAGCACACCCAGAGCAGAAGTCCTACTTCAGCCAGATCAGGCCTGCAAAGAAACTGCGTTTCACAGGCCTTTGGAAGAGATGTTCCCGGTAGGCTGTAAGAGCACTGTGCAGAGCGAGTTGTTTCTTAGCTTCCCAAAGAGCTGGAAGCAAGATGCTGTGGGGCCCAACTCGCCCTTTGGAAAGAAGCCTGCACGTTGTGCCTTTCAGCTCTAGGGCAATGTAGCACACCCAGAGCAGAAGTCCTACTTCAGCCAGATCAGGCCTGCAAAGAAACTGCGTTTCACAGGCCTTTGGAAGAGATGTTCCCGGTAGGCTGTAAGAGCACTGTGCAGAGCGAGTTGTTTCTTAGCTTCCCAAAGAGCTGGAAGCAAGATGCTGTGGGGCCCAACTCGCCCTTTGGAAAGAAGCCTGCACGTTGTGCCTTTCAGCTCTAGGGCAATGTAGCACACCCAGAGCAGAAGTCCTACTTCAGCCAGATCAGGCCTGCAAAGAAACTGCGTTTCACAGGCCTTTGGAAGAGATGTTCCCGGTAGGCTGTAAGAGCACTGTGCAGAGCGAGTTGTTTCTTAGCTTCCCAAAGAGCTGGAAGCAAGATGCTGTGGGGCCCAACTCGCCCTTTGGAAAGAAGCCTGCACGTTGTGCCTTTCAGCTCTAGGGCAAAGTAGCACACCCAGAGCAGAAGTCCTACTTCAGCCAGATCAGGCCTGCAAAGAAACTGCGTTTCACAGGCCTTTGGAAGAGATGTTCCCGGTAGGCTGTAAGAGCACTGTGCAGAGCGAGTTGTTTCTTAGCTTCCCAAAGAGCTGGAAGCAAGATGCTGTGGGGCCCAACTCGCCCTTTGGAAAGAAGCCTGCACGTTGTGCCTTTCAGCTCTAGGGCAATGTAGCACACCCAGAGCAGAAGTCCTACTTCAGCCAGATCAGGCCTGCAAAGAAACTGCGTTTCACAGGCCTTTGGAAGAGATGTTCCCGGTAGGCTGTAAGAGCACTGTGCAGAGCGAGTTGTTTCTTAGCTTCCCAAAGAGCTGGAAGCAAGATGCTGTGGGGCCCAACTCGCCCTTTGGAAAGAAGCCTGCACGTTGTGCCTTTCAGCTCTAGGGCAAAGTAGCACACCCAGAGCAGAAGTCCTACTTCAGCCAGATCAGGCCTGCAAAGAAACTGCGTTTCACAGGCCTTTGGAAGAGATGTTCCCGGTAGGCTGTAAGAGCACTGTGCAGAGCGAGTTGTTTCTTAGCTTCCCAAAGAGCTGGAAGCAAGATGCTGTGGGGCCCAACTCGCCCTTTGGAAAGAAGCCTGCACGTTGTGCCTTTCAGCTCTAGGGCAAAGTAGCACACCCAGAGCAGAAGTCCTACTTCAGCCAGATCAGGCCTGCAAAGAAACTGCGTTTCACAGGCCTTTGGAAGAGATGTTCCCGGTAGGCTGTAAGAGCACTGTGCAGAGCGAGTTGTTTCTTAGCTTCCCAAAGAGCTGGAAGCAAGATGCTGTGGGGCCCAACTCGCCCTTTGGAAAGAAGCCTGCACGTTGTGCCTTTCAGCTCTAGGGCAATGTAGCACACCCAGAGCAGAAGTCCTACTTCAGCCAGATCAGGCCTGCAAAGAAACTGCGTTTCACAGGCCTTTGGAAGAGATGTTCCCGGTAGGCTGTAAGAGCACTGTGCAGAGCGAGTTGTTTCTTAGCTTCCCAAAGAGCTGGAAGCAAGATGCTGTGGGGCCCAACTCGCCCTTTGGAAAGAAGCCTGCACGTTGTGCCTTTCAGCTCTAGGGCAATGTAGCACACCCAGAGCAGAAGTCCTACTTCAGCCAGATCAGGCCTGCAAAGAAACTGCGTTTCACAGGCCTTTGGAAGAGATGTTCCCGGTAGGCTGTAAGAGCACTGTGCAGAGCGAGTTGTTTCTTAGCTTCCCAAAGAGCTGGAAGCAAGATGCTGTGGGGCCCAACTCGCCCTTTGGAAAGAAGCCTGCACGTTGTGCCTTTCAGCTCTAGGGCAAAGTAGCACACCCAGAGCAGAAGTCCTACTTCAGCCAGATCAGGCCTGCAAAGAAACTGCGTTTCACAGGCCTTTGGAAGAGATGTTCCCGGTAGGCTGTAAGAGCACTGTGCAGAGCGAGTTGTTTCTTAGCTTCCCAAAGAGCTGGAAGCAAGATGCTGTGGGGCCCAACTCGCCCTTTGGAAAGAAGCCTGCACGTTGTGCCTTTCAGCTCTAGGGCAAAGTAGCACACCCAGAGCAGAAGTCCTACTTCAGCCAGATCAGGCCTGCAAAGAAACTGCGTTTCACAGGCCTTTGGAAGAGATGTTCCCGGTAGGCTGTAAGAGCACTGTGCAGAGCGAGTTGTTTCTTAGCTTCCCAAAGAGCTGGAAGCAAGATGCTGTGGGGCCCAACTCGCCCTTTGGAAAGAAGCCTGCACGTTGTGCCTTTCAGCTCTAGGGCAATGTAGCACACCCAGAGCAGAAGTCCTACTTCAGCCAGATCAGGCCTGCAAAGAAACTGCGTTTCACAGGCCTTTGGAAGAGATGTTCCCGGTAGGCTGTAAGAGCACTGTGCAGAGCGAGTTGTTTCTTAGCTTCCCAAAGAGCTGGAAGCAAGATGCTGTGGGGCCCAACTCGCCCTTTGGAAAGAAGCCTGCACGTTGTGCCTTTCAGCTCTAGGGCAATGTAGCACACCCAGAGCAGAAGTCCTACTTCAGCCAGATCAGGCCTGCAAAGAAACTGCGTTTCACAGGCCTTTGGAAGAGATGTTCCCGGTAGGCTGTAAGAGCACTGTGCAGAGCGAGTTGTTTCTTAGCTTCCCAAAGAGCTGGAAGCAAGATGCTGTGGGGCCCAACTCGCCCTTTGGAAAGAAGCCTGCACGTTGTGCCTTTCAGCTCTAGGGCAATGTAGCACACCCAGAGCAGAAGTCCTACTTCAGCCAGATCAGGCCTGCAAAGAAACTGCGTTTCACAGGCCTTTGGAAGAGATGTTCCCGGTAGGCTGTAAGAGCACTGTGCAGAGCGAGTTGTTTCTTAGCTTCCCAAAGAGCTGGAAGCAAGATGCTGTGGGGCCCAACTCGCCCTTTGGAAAGAAGCCTGCACGTTGTGCCTTTCAGCTCTAGGGCAAAGTAGCACACCCAGAGCAGAAGTCCTACTTCAGCCAGATCAGGCCTGCAAAGAAACTGCGTTTCACAGGCCTTTGGAAGAGATGTTCCCGGTAGGCTGTAAGAGCACTGTGCAGAGCGAGTTGTTTCTTAGCTTCCCAAAGAGCTGGAAGCAAGATGCTGTGGGGCCCAACTCGCCCTTTGGAAAGAAGCCTGCACGTTGTGCCTTTCAGCTCTAGGGCAAAGTAGCACACCCAGAGCAGAAGTCCTACTTCAGCCAGATCAGGCCTGCAAAGAAACTGCGTTTCACAGGCCTTTGGAAGAGATGTTCCCGGTAGGCTGTAAGAGCACTGTGCAGAGCGAGTTGTTTCTTAGCTTCCCAAAGAGCTGGAAGCAAGATGCTGTGGGGCCCAACTCGCCCTTTGGAAAGAAGCCTGCACGTTGTGCCTTTCAGCTCTAGGGCAATGTAGCACACCCAGAGCAGAAGTCCTACTTCAGCCAGATCAGGCCTGCAAAGAAACTGCGTTTCACAGGCCTTTGGAAGAGATGTTCCCAGTAGGCTGTAAGAGCACTGTGCAGAGCGAGTTGTTTCTTAGCTTCCCAAAGAGCTGGAAGCAAGATGCTGTGGGGCCCAACTCGCCCTTTGGAAAGAAGCCTGCACGTTGTGCCTTTCAGCTCTAGGGCAATGTAGCACACCCAGAGCAGAAGTCCTACTTCAGCCAGATCAGGCCTGCAAAGAAACTGCGTTTCACAGGCCTTTGGAAGAGATGTTCCCGCTAGGCTGTAAGAGCACTGTGCAGAGCGAGTTGTTTCTTAGCTTCCCAAAGAGCTGGAAGCAAGATGCTGTGGGGCCCAACTCGCCCTTTGGAAAGAAGCCTGCACGTTGTGCCTTTCAGCTCTAGGGCAATGTAGCACACCCAGAGCAGAAGTCCTACTTCAGCCAGATCAGGCCTGCAAAGAAACTGCGTTTCACAGGCCTTTGGAAGAGATGTTCCCGGTAGGCTGCAAGAGCACTGTGCAGAGCGAGTTTTTTCTTAGCTTCCCAAAGAGCTGGAAGCAAGATGTGTGGGGCCCAACTCGCCCTTTGGAAAGAAGCCTGCACGTTGTGCCTTTCAGCTCTAGGGCAATGTAGCACACCCAGAGCAGAAGTCCTACTTCAGCCAGATCTGGCCTGCAAAGAAACTGCGTTTCGCAGGCCTTTGGAAGAGATGTTCCCGTTAGGCTGTAAGAGCACTGTGCAGAGCGAGTTGTTTCTTAGCTTCCCAAAGAGCTGGAAGCAAGATGCTGTGGGGCCCAACTCGCCCTTTGGAAAGAATCCTGCACGTTGTGCCTTTCAGCTCTAGGGCAATGTAGCACACCCAGAGCAGAAGTCCTACTTCAGCCAGATCAGGCCTGGAAAGAAACTGCGTTTAACAGGACTTTGGAAGAGGTGTTCCCGGTAGTCTGTAAGAGCACTATGCAGAGCGAGTTGTTTCTTAGCTTCCCAAAGAGCTGGAAGCAAGATGCTGTGGGGCCCAACTCGCCCTTTGGAAAGAAGCCTGCACGTTGTGCCTTTCAGCTCTAGGGCAATGTAGCACACCCAGAGCAGAAGTCCTACTTCAGCCAGATCAGGCCTGCAAAGAAACTGCGTTTCACAGGCCTTTGGAAGAGATGTTCCCGGTAGGCTGTAAGAGCACTGTGCAGAGCGAGTTGTTTCTTAGCTTCCCAAAGAGCTGGAAGCAAGATGCTGTGGGGCCCAACTCGCCCTTTGGAAAGAAGCCTGCACGTTGTGCCTTTCAGCTCTAGGGCAATGTAGCACACCCAGAGCAGAAGTCCTACTTCAGCCAGATCAGGCCTGCAAAGAAACTGCGTTTCACAGGCCTTTGGAAGAGATGTTTCCGGTAGGCTGTAAGAGCACTGTGCAGAGCGAGTTGTTTCTTAGCTTCCCAAAGAGCTGGAAGCAAGATGCTGTGGGGCCCAACTCGCCCTTTGGAAAGCAGCCTGCACGTTGTGCCTTTCAGCTCTAGGGCAATGTAGCACACCCAGAGCAGAAGTCCTACTTCAGCCAGATCAGGCCTGCAAAGAAACTGCGTTTCACAGGCCTTTGGAAGAGATGTTCCCGGTAGGCTGTAAGAGCACTGTGCAGAGCGAGTTGTTTCTTAGCTTCCGAAAGAGCTGGAAGCAAGATGCTGTGGGGCCCAACTCGCCCTTTGCAAAGAAGCCTGCACGTTGTGCCTTTCGGCTCTAGGGCAAAGTAGCACACTGAGAGCAGAAGTCCTACTTCAGCCAGATCAGGCCTGCAAAGAAACTGCGTTTCACAGGCCTTTGGAAGAGATGTTCCCGGTAGGCTGTAAGAGCACTGTGCAGAGCGACTTTTTTCTTAGCTTCCCAATGAGCTGGAAGCAAGATGCTGTGGGGCCCAACTCGCCCTTTGGAAAGAAGCCTGCACGTTGTGCCTTTCAGCTCTAGGGCAATGTAGCACACCCAGAGCAGAAGTCCTACTTCAGCCAGATCAGGCCTGCAAAGAAACTGCGTTTCACAGGCCTTTGGAAGAGATGTTCCCGGTAGGCTGTAAGAGCACTGTGCAGAGCGAGTTGTTTCTTAGCTTCCCAAAGAGCTGGAAGCAAGATGCTGTGGGGCCCAACTCGCCCTTTGGAAAGAAGCCTGCACGTTGTGCCTTTCAGCTCTAGGGCAAAGTAGCACACCCAGAGCAGAAGTCCTACTTCAGCCAGATCAGGCCTGCAAAGAAACTGCGTTTCACAGGCCTTTGGAAGAGATGTTCCCGGTAGGCTGTAAGAGCACTGTGCAGAGCGAGTTGTTTCTTAGCTTCCCAAAGAGCTGGAAGCAAGATGCTGTGGGGCCCAACTCGCCCTTTGGAAAGAAGCCTGCACGTTGTGCCTTTCAGCTCTAGGGCAATGTAGCACACCCAGAGCAGAAGTCCTACTTCAGCCAGATCAGGCCTGCAAAGAAACTGCGTTTCACAGGCCTTTGGAAGAGATGTTCCCACTAGGCTGTAAGAGCACTGTGCAGAGCGAGTTGTTTCTTAGCTTCCCAAAGAGCTGGAAGCAAGATGCTGTGGGGCCCAACTCGCCCTTTGGAAAGAAGCCTGCACGTTGTGCCTTTCAGCTCTAGGGCAATGTAGCACACCCAGAGCAGAAGTCCTACTTCAGCCAGATCAGGCCTGCAAAGAAACTGCGTTTCACAGGCCTTTGGAAGAGATGTTCCCGGTAGGCTGTAAGAGCACTGTGCAGAGCGAGTTGTTTCTTAGCTTCCCAAAGAGCTGGAAGCAAGATGCTGTGGGGCCCAACTCGCCCTTTGGAAAGAAGCCTGCACGTTGTGCCTTTCAGCTCTAGGGCAAAGTAGCACACCCAGAGCAGAAGTCCTACTTCAGCCAGATCAGGCCTGCAAAGAAACTGCGTTTCACAGGCCTTTGGAAGAGATGTTCCCGGTAGGCTGTAAGAGCACTGTGCAGAGCGAGTTGTTTCTTAGCTTCCCAAAGAGCTGGAAGCAAGATGCTGTGGGGCCCAACTCGCCCTTTGGAAAGAAGCCTGCACGTTGTGCCTTTCAGCTCTAGGGCAATGTAGCACACCCAGAGCAGAAGTCCTACTTCAGCCAGATCAGGCCTGCAAAGAAACTGCGTTTCACAGGCCTTTGGAAGAGATGTTCCCGGTAGGCTGTAAGAGCACTGTGCAGAGCGAGTTGTTTCTTAGCTTCCCAAAGAGCTGGAAGCAAGATGCTGTGGGGCCCAACTCGCCCTTTGGAAAGAAGCCTGCACGTTGTGCCTTTCAGCTCTAGGGCAATGTAGCACACCCAGAGCAGAAGTCCTACTTCAGCCAGATCAGGCCTGCAAAGAAACTGCGTTTCACAGGCCTTTGGAAGAGATGTTGCCGGTAGGCTGTAAGAGCACTGTGCAGAGCGAGTTGTTTCTTAGCTTCCCAAAGAGCTGGAAGCAAGATGCTGTGGGGCCCAACTCGCCCTTTGGAAAGAAGCCTGCACGTTGTGCCTTTCAGCTCTAGGTCAATGTAGCACACCCAGAGCAGAAGTTCTACTTCAGCCAGATCAGGCCTGCAAAGAAACTGCGTTTCACAGGCCTTTGGAAGAGATGTTCCCACTAGGCTGTAAGAGCACTGTGCAGAGCGAGTTGTTTCTTAGCTTCCCAAAGAGCTGGAAGCAAGATGCTGTGGGGCCCAACTCGCCCTTTGGAAAGAAGCCTGCACGTTGTGCCTTTCAGCTCTAGGGCAATGTAGCACACCCAGAGCAGAAGTCCTACTTCAGCCAGATCAGGCCTGGAAAGAAACTGCGTTTAACAGGACTTTGGAAGAGATGTTCCCGGTAGTCTGTAAGAGCACTATGCAGAGCGAGTTGTTTCTTAGCTTCCCAAAGAGCTGGAAGCAAGATGCTGTGGGGCCCAACTCGCCCTTTGGAAAGAAGCCTGCACGTTGTGCCTTTCAGCTCTAGGGCAATGTAGCACACCCAGAGCAGAAGTCCTACTTCAGCCAGATCAGGCCTGCAAAGAAACTGCGTTTCACAGGCCTTTGGAAGAGATGTTCCCGGTAGGCTGTAAGAGCACTGTGCAGAGCGAGTTGTTTCTTAGCTTCCCAAAGAGCTGGAAGCAAGATGCTGTGGGGCCCAACTCGCCCTTTGCAAAGAAGCCTGCACGTTGTGCCTTTCGGCTCTAGGGCAAAGTAGCACACTGAGAGCAGAAGTCCTACTTCAGCCAGATCAGGCCTGCAAAGAAACTGCGTTTCACAGGCCTTTGGAAGAGATGTTCCCGGTAGGCTGTAAGAGCACTGTGCAGAGCGACTTTTTTCTTAGCTTCCCAAAGAGCTGGAAGCAAGATGCTGTGGGGCCCAACTCGCCCTTTGGAAAGAAGCCTGCACGTTGTGCCTTTCAGCTCTAGGGCAATGTAGCACACCCAGAGCAGAATTCCTACTTCAGCCAGATCAGGCCTGCAAAGAAACTGCGTTTCACAGGCCTTTGGAAGAGATGTTCCCGGTAGGCTGTAAGAGCACTGTGCAGAGCGAGTTGTTTCTTAGCTTCCCAAAGAGCTGGAAGCAAGATGCTGTGGGGCCCAACTCGCCCTTTGGAAAGAAGCCTGCACGTTGTGCCTTTCAGCTCTAGGGCAATGTAGCACACCCAGAGCAGAAGTCCTACTTCAGCCAGATCAGGCCTGCAAAGAAACTGCGTTTCACAGGCCTTTGGAAGAGATGTTCCCGGTAGGCTGTAAGAGCACTGTGCAGAGCGAGTTGTTTCTTAGCTTCCCAAAGAGCTGGAAGCAAGATGCTGTGGGGCCCAACTCGCCCTTTGGAAAGAAGCCTGCACGTTGTGCCTTTCAGCTCTAGGGCAATGTAGCACACCCAGAGCAGAAGTCCTACTTCAGCCAGATCAGGCCTGCAAAGAAACTGCGTTTCACAGGCCTTTGGAAGAGATGTTCCCACTAGGGTGTAAGAGCACTGTGCAGAGCGAGTTGTTTCTTAGCTTCCCAAAGAGCTGGAAGCAAGATGCTGTGGGGCCCAACTCGCCCTTTGGAAAGAAGCCTGCACGTTGTGCCTTTCAGCTCTAGGGCAATGTAGCACACCCAGAGCAGAAGTCCTACTTCAGCCAGATCAGGCCTGCAAAGAAACTGCGTTGCACAGGCCTTTGGAAGAGATGTTCCCGGTAGGCTGTAAGAGCACTGTGCAGAGCGAGTTGTTTCTTAGCTTCCCAAAGAGCTGGAAGCAAGATGCTGTGGGGCCCAACTCGCCCTTTGGAAAGAAGCCTGCACGTTGTGCCTTTCAGCTCTAGGGCAAAGTAGCACACCGAGAGCAGAAGTCCTACTTCAGCCAGATCAGGCCTGCAAAGAAACTGCGTTTCACAGGCCTTTGGAAGAGATGTTCCCGGTAGGCTGTAAGAGCACTGTGCAGAGCGAGTTGTTTCTTAGCTTCCCAAAGAGCTGGAAGCAAGATGCTGTGGGGCCCAACTCGCCCTTTGGAAAGAAGCCTGCACGTTGTGCCTTTCAGCTCTAGGGCAATGTAGCACACCCAGAGCAGAAGTCCTACTTCAGCCAGATCAGGCCTGCAAAGAAACTGCGTTTCACAGGCCTTTGGAAGAGATGTTCCCGGTAGGCTGTAAGAGCACTGTGCAGAGCGAGTTGTTTCTTAGCTTCCCAAAGAGCTGGAAGCAAGATGCTGTGGGGCCCAACTCGCCCTTTGGAAAGAAGCCTGCACGTTGTGCCTTTCAGCTCTAGGGCAATGTAGCACACCCAGAGCAGAAGTCCTACTTCAGCCAGATCAGGCCTGCAAAGAAACTGCGTTTCACAGGCCTTTGGAAGAGATGTTCCCGGTAGGCTGTAAGAGCACTGTGCAGAGCGAGTTGTTTCTTAGCTTCCCAAAGAGCTGGAAGCAAGATGCTGTGGGGCCCAACTCGCCCTTTGGAAAGAAGCCTGCACGTTGTGCCTTTCAGCTCTAGGGCAATGTAGCACACCCAGAGCAGAAGTCCTACTTCAGCCAGATCAGGCCTGCAAAGAAACTGCGTTTCACAGGCCTTTGGAAGAGATGTTCCCACTAGGCTGTAAGAGCACTGTGCAGAGCGAGTTGTTTCTTAGCTTCCCAAAGAGCTGGAAGCAAGATGCTGTGGGGCCCAACTCGCCCTTTGGAAAGAAGCCTGCACGTTGTGCCTTTCAGCTCTAGGGCAAAGTAGCACACCCAGAGCAGAAGTCCTACTTCAGCCAGATCAGGCCTGCAAAGAAACTGCGTTTCACAGGCCTTTGGAAGAGATGTTCCCGGTAGGCTGTAAGAGCACTGTGCAGAGCGAGTTGTTTCTTAGCTTCCCAAAGAGCTGGAAGCAAGATGCTGTGGGGCCCAACTCGCCCTTTGGAAAGAAGCCTGCACGTTGTGCCTTTCAGCTCTAGGGCAAAGTAGCACACCCAGAGCAGAAGTCCTACTTCAGCCAGATCAGGCCTGCAAAGAAACTGCGTTTCACAGGCCTTTGGAAGAGATGTTCCCGGTAGGCTGTAAGAGCACTGTGCAGAGCGAGTTGTTTCTTAGCTTCCCAAAGAGCTGGAAGCAAGATGCTGTGGGGCCCAACTCGCCCTTTGGAAAGAAGCCTGCACGTTGTGCCTTTCAGCTCTAGGGCAATGTAGCACACCCAGAGCAGAAGTCCTACTTCAGCCAGATCAGGCCTGCAAAGAAACTGCGTTTCACAGGCCTTTGGAAGAGATGTTCCCGGTAGGCTGTAAGAGCACTGTGCAGAGCGAGTTGTTTCTTAGCTTCCCAAAGAGCTGGAAGCAAGATGCTGTGGGGCCCAACTCGCCCTTTGGAAAGAAGCCTGCACGTTGTGCCTTTCAGCTCTAGGGCAAAGTAGCACACCGAGAGCAGAAGTCCTACTTCAGCCAGATCAGGCCTGCAAAGAAACTGCGTTTCACAGGCCTTTGGAAGAGATGTTCCCGGTAGGCTGTAAGAGCACTGTGCAGAGCGAGTTGTTTCTTAGCTTCCCAAAGAGCTGGAAGCAAGATGCTGTGGGGCCCAACTCGCCCTTTGGAAAGAAGCCTGCACGTTGTGCCTTTCAGCTCTAGGGCAAAGTAGCACACCCAGAGCAGAATTCCTACTTCAGCCAGATCAGGCCTGCAAAGAAACTGCGTTTCACAGGCCTTTGGAAGAGATGTTCCCGGTAGGCTGTAAGAGCACTGTGCAGAGCGAGTTGTTTCTTAGCTTCCCAAAGAGCTGGAAGCAAGATGCTGTGGGGCCCAACTCGCCCTTTGGAAAGAAGCCTGCACGTTGTGCCTTTCAGCTCTAGGGCAAAGTAGCACACCCAGAGCAGAAGTCCTACTTCAGCCAGATCAGGCCTGCAAAGAAACTGCGTTTCACAGGCCTTTGGAAGAGATGTTCCCGGTAGGCTGTAAGAGCACTGTGCAGAGCGAGTTGTTTCTTAGCTTCCCAAAGAGCTGGAAGCAAGATGCTGTGGGGCCCAACTCGCCCTTTGGAAAGAAGCCTGCACGTTGTGCCTTTCAGCTCTAGGGCAATGTAGCACACCCAGAGCAGAAGTCCTACTTCAGCCAGATCAGGCCTGCAAAGAAACTGCGTTTCACAGGCCTTTGGAAGAGATGTTCCCGGTAGGCTGTAAGAGCACTGTGCAGAGCGAGTTGTTTCTTAGCTTCCCAAAGAGCTGGAAGCAAGATGCTGTGGGGCCCAACTCGCCCTTTGGAAAGAAGCCTGCACGTTGTGCCTTTCAGCTCTAGGGCAATGTAGCACACCCAGAGCAGAAGTCCTACTTCAGCCAGATCAGGCCTGCAAAGAAACTGCGTTGCACAGGCCTTTGGAAGAGATGTTCCCGGTAGGCTGTAAGAGCACTGTGCAGAGCGAGTTGTTTCTTAGCTTCCCAAAGAGCTGGAAGCAAGATGCTGTGGGGCCCAACTCGCCCTTTGGAAAGAAGCCTGCACGTTGTGCCTTTCAGCTCTAGGGCAAAGTAGCACACCCAGAGCAGAAGTCCTACTTCAGCCAGATCAGGCCTGCAAAGAAACTGCGTTTCACAGGCCTTTGGAAGAGATGTTCCCGGTAGGCTGTAAGAGCACTGTGCAGAGCGAGTTGTTTCTTAGCTTCCCAAAGAGCTGGAAGCAAGATGCTGTGGGGCCCAACTCGCCCTTTGGAAAGAAGCCTGCACGTTGTGCCTTTCAGCTCTAGGGCAAAGTAGCACACCCAGAGCAGAAGTCCTACTTCAGCCAGATCAGGCCTGCAAAGAAACTGCGTTTCACAGGCCTTTGGAAGAGATGTTCCCGGTAGGCTGTAAGAGCACTGTGCAGAGCGAGTTGTTTCTTAGCTTCCCAAAGAGCTGGAAGCAAGATGCTGTGGGGCCCAACTCGCCCTTTGGAAAGAAGCCTGCACGTTGTGCCTTTCAGCTCTAGGGCAAAGTAGCACACCCAGAGCAGAAGTCCTACTTCAGCCAGATCAGGCCTGCAAAGAAACTGCGTTTCACAGGCCTTTGGAAGAGATGTTCCCGGTAGGCTGTAAGAGCACTGTGCAGAGCGAGTTGTTTCTTAGCTTCCCAAAGAGCTGGAAGCAAGATGCTGTGGGGCCCAACTCGCCCTTTGGAAAGAAGCCTGCACGTTGTGCCTTTCAGCTCTAGGGCAATGTAGCACACCCAGAGCAGAAGTCCTACTTCAGCCAGATCAGGCCTGCAAAGAAACTGCGTTTCACAGGCCTTTGGAAGAGATGTTCCCGGTAGGCTGTAAGAGCACTGTGCAGAGCGAGTTGTTTCTTAGCTTCCCAAAGAGCTGGAAGCAAGATGCTGTGGGGCCCAACTCGCCCTTTGGAAAGAAGCCTGCACGTTGTGCCTTTCAGCTCTAGGGCAAAGTAGCACACCCAGAGCAGAAGTCCTACTTCAGCCAGATCAGGCCTGCAAAGAAACTGCGTTTCACAGGCCTTTGGAAGAGATGTTCCCGGTAGGCTGTAAGAGCACTGTGCAGAGCGAGTTGTTTCTTAGCTTCCCAAAGAGCTGGAAGCAAGATGCTGTGGGGCCCAACTCGCCCTTTGGAAAGAAGCCTGCACGTTGTGCCTTTCAGCTCTAGGGCAATGTAGCACACCCAGAGCAGAATTCCTACTTCAGCCAGATCAGGCCTGCAAAGAAACTGCGTTTCACAGGCCTTTGGAAGAGATGTTCCCGGTAGGCTGTAAGAGCACTGTGCAGAGCGAGTTGTTTCTTAGCTTCCCAAAGAGCTGGAAGCAAGATGCTGTGGGGCCCAACTCGCCCTTTGGAAAGAAGCCTGCACGTTGTGCCTTTCAGCTCTAGGGCAATGTAGCACACCCAGAGCAGAAGTCCTACTTCAGCCAGATCAGGCCTGCAAAGAAACTGCGTTTCACAGGCCTTTGGAAGAGATGTTCCCGGTAGGCTGTAAGAGCACTGTGCAGAGCGAGTTGTTTCTTAGCTTCCCAAAGAGCTGGAAGCAAGATGCTGTGGGGCCCAACTCGCCCTTTGGAAAGAAGCCTGCACGTTGTGCCTTTCAGCTCTAGGGCAATGTAGCACACCCAGAGCAGAAGTCCTACTTCAGTCAGATCAGGCCTGCAAAGAAACTGCGTTTCACAGGCCTTTGGAAGAGATGTTCCCACTAGTGTGTAAGAGCACTATGCAGAGCGAGTTGTTTCTTAGCTTCCCAAAGAGCTGGAAGCAAGATGCTGTGGGGCCCAACTCGCCCTTTGGAAAGAAGCCTGCACGTTGTGCCTTTCAGCTCTAGGGCAATGTAGCACACCCAGAGCAGAAGTCCTACTTCAGCCAGATCAGGCCTGCAAAGAAACTGCGTTTCACAGGCCTTTGGAAGAGATGTTCCCGGTAGGCTGTAAGAGCACTGTGCAGAGCGAGTTGTTTCTTAGCTTCCCAAAGAGCTGGAAGCAAGATGCTGTGGGGCCCAACTCGCCCTTTGCAAAGAAGCCTGCACGTTGTGCCTTTCAGCTCTAGGGCAAAGTAGCACACCCAGAGCAGAAGTCCTACTTCAGCCAGATCAGGCCTGCAAAGAAACTGCGTTTCACAGGCCTTTGGAAGAGATGTTCCCGGTAGGCTGTAAGAGCACTGTGCAGAGCGAGTTGTTTCTTAGCTTCCCAAAGAGCTGGAAGCAAGATGCTGTGGGGCCCAACTCGCCCTTTGGAAAGAAGCCTGCACGTTGTGCCTTTCAGCTCTAGGGCAATGTAGCACACCCAGAGCAGAAGTCCTACTTCAGCCAGATCAGGCCTGCAAAGAAACTGCGTTTCACAGGCCTTTGGAAGAGATGTTCCCACTAGTGTGTAAGAGCACTGTGCAGAGCGAGTTGTTTCTTAGCTTCCCAAAGAGCTGGAAGCAAGATGCTGTGGGGCCCAACTCGCCCTTTGGAAAGAAGCCTGCACGTTGTGCCTTTCAGCTCTAGGGCAATGTAGCACACCCAGAGCAGAAGTCCGACTTCAGCCAGATCAGGCCTGCAAAGAAACTGCGTTTCACAGGCCTTTGGAAGAAATGTTGCCGGTAGGCTGTAAGAGCACTGTGCAGTGCGAGTTGTTTCTTAGCTTCCCAAAGAGCTGGAAGCAAGATGCTGTGGGGCCCAACTCGCCCTTTGGAAAGAAGCCTGCACGTTGTGCCTTTCAGCTCTAGGGCAATGTAGCACACCCAGAGCAGAAGTCCTACTCTGCCAGATCAGGCCTGCAAAGAAACTGCGTTTCACAGGCCTTTGGAAGAGATGTTCCCGGTAGGCTGTAAGAGCACTGTGCAGAGCGAGTTGTTTCTTAGCTTCCCAAAGAGCTGGAAGCAAGATGCTGTGGGGACCAACTCGCCCTTTGGAAAGAAGCCTGCACGTTGTGCCTTTCAGCTCTAGGGCAAAGTAGAACACCGAGAGCAGAAGTCCTGCTTCAGCCAGATCAGGCCTGCAAAGAAACTGCGTTTCACAGGCCTTTGGAAGAGATGTTCCCGGTAGGCTGTAAGAGCACTGTGCAGAGCGAGTTGTTTCTTAGCTTCCCAAAGAGCTGGAAGCAAGATGCTGTGGGGCCCAACTCGCCCTTTGGAAAGAAGCCTGCACGTTGTGCCTTTCAGCTCTAGGGCAATGTAGCACACCCAGAGCAGAAGTCCTACTTCAGCCAGATCAGGCCTGCAAAGAAACTGCGTTTCACAGGCCTTTGGAAGAGATGTTCCCGGTAGGCTGTAAGAGCACTGTGCAGAGCGAGTTGTTTCTTAGCTTCCCAAAGAGCTGGAAGCAAGATGCTGTGGGGCCCAACTCGCCCTTTGGAAAGAAGCCTGCACGATGTGCCTTTCAGCTCTAGGGCAAAGTAGCACACCCAGAGCAGAAGTCCTACTTCAGCCAGATCAGGCCTGCAAAGAAACTGCGTTTCACAGGCCTTTGGAATAGATGTTCCTGGTAGGCTGTAAGAACACTGTGCAGAGCGAGTTGTTTCTTAGCTTCCCAAAGAGCTTGAAGCAAGATGTGTGGGGCCCAACTCGCCCTTTCTAAAGAAGCCTGCACGTTGTGCCTTTCAGCTCTAGGGCAATGTAGCACACCCAGAGCAGAAGTCCTACTTCAGCCAGATCTGGCCTGCAAAGAAACTGCGTTTCGCAGGCCTTTGGAAGAGATGTTCCCGTTAGGCTGTAAGAGCACTGTGCAGAGCGACTTGTTTCTTAGCTTCCCAAAGAGCTGGAAGCAAGATGCTGTGGGGCCCAACTCGCCCTTTGGAAAGAAGCCTGCACGTTGTGCCTTTCAGCTCTAGGGCAATGTAGCACACCCAGAGCAGAAGTCCTACTTCAGCCAGATCAGGCCTGGAAAGAAACTGCGTTTAACAGGACTTTGGAAGAGATGTTCCCGGTAGTCTGTAAGAGCACTGTGCAGAGCGAGTTGTTTCTTAGCTTCCCAAAGAGCTGGAAGCAAGATGCTGTGGGGCCCAACTCGCCCTTTGCAAAGAAGCCTGCACGTTGTGCCTTTCAGCTCTAGGGCAATGTAGCACACCCAGAGCAGAAGTCCTACTTCAGCCAGATCAGGCCTGCAAAGAAACTGCGTTTCACAGGCCTTTGGAAGAGATGTTCCCGGTAGGCTGTAAGAGCACTGTGCAGAGCGAGTTGTTTCTTAGCTTCCCAAAGAGCTGGAAGCAAGATGCTGTGGGGCCCAACTCGCCCTTTGGAAAGAAGCCTGCACGTTGTGCCTTTCAGCTCTAGGGCAATGTAGCACACCCAGAGCAGAAGTCCTACTTCAGCCAGATCAGGCCTGCAAAGAAACTGCGTTTCACAGGCCTTTGGAAGAGATGTTCCCGGTAGTCTGTAAGAGCACTGTGCAGAGCGAGTTGTTTCTTAGCTTCCCAAAGAGCTGGAAGCAAGATGCTGTGGGGCCCAACTCGCCCTTTGGAAAGAAGCCTGCACGTTGTGCCTTTCAGCTCTAGGGCAAAGTAGCACACCCAGAGCAGAAGTCCTACTCTGCCAGATAGGGCCTGCAAAGAAACTGCGTTTCACAGGCCTTTGGAAGAGATGTTCCCGGTAGGCTGTAAGAGCACTGTGCAGAGCGAGTTGTTTCTTAGCTTCCCAAAGAGCTGGGAGCAAGATGCTGTGGGGACCAACTCGCCCTTTGGATAGAAGCCTGCACGTTGTGCCTTTCAGCTCTAGGGCAAAGTAGAACACCGACAGCAGAAGTCCTGCTTCAGCCAGATCAGGCCTGCAAAGAAACTGCGTTTCACAGGCCTTTGTAAGAGATGTTCCCGGTAGGCTGTAAGAGCACTGTGCAGAGCGAGTTGTTTCTTAGCTTCCCAAAGAGCTGGAAGCAAGATGCTGTGGGGCCCAACTCGCCCTTTGGAAAGAAGCCTGCACGTTGTGCCTTTCAGCTCTAGGGCAATTTAGCACACCCAGAGCAGAAGTCCTACTTCAGCCAGATCAGACCTGCAAAGAAACTGCGTTTCACAGGCCTTTGGAAGAGATGTTCCCGGTAGGCTGTAAGAGCACTGTGCAGAGCGAGTTGTTTCTTAGCTTCCCAAAGAGCTGGAAGCAAGATGCTGTGGGGCCAAACTCGCCCTTTGGAAAGAAGCCTGCACGTTGTGCCTTTCAGCTCTAGGGCAATGTAGCACACCCAGAGCAGTAGTCCTACTTCAGCCAGATCAGGCCTGCAAAGAAACTGCGTTTCACAGGCCTTTGGAAGAGATGTTGCCGGTAGGCTGTAAGAGCACTGTGCAGAGCGAGTTGTTTCTTAGCTTCCCAAAGAGCTGGAAGCAAGATGCTGTGGGGCCCAACTCGCCCTTTGGAAAGAAGCCTGCACGTTGTGCCTTTCAGCTCTAGGGCAATGTAGCACACCCAGAGCAGAAGTCCTACTTCAGCCAGATCAGGCCTGCAAAGAAACTGCGTTTCACAGGCCTTTGGAAGAGATGCTCCCGGTAGGCTGTAAGAGCACTGTGCAGAGCGAGTTGTTTCTTAGCTTCCCAAAGAGCTGGAAGCAAGATGCTGTGGGGCCCAACTCGCCCTTTGGAAAGAAGCCTGCACGTTGTGCCTTTCGGCTCTAGGGCAAAGTAGCACACTGAGAGCAGAAGTCCTACTTCAGCCAGATCAGGCCTGCAAAGAAACTGCGTTTCACAGGCCTTTGGAAGAGATGTTCCCGGTAGGCTGTAAGAGCACTGTGCAGAGCGAGTTGTTTCTTAGCTTCCGAAAGAGCTGGAAGCAAGATGCTGTGGGGCCCAACTCGCCCTTTGGAAAGAAGCCTGCACGTTTTGCCTTTCGGCTCTAGGGCAAAGTAGCACACTGAGAGCAGAAGTCCTACTTCAGCCAGATCAGGCCTGCAAAGAAACTGCGTTTCACAGGCCTTTGGAAGAGATGTTCCCGGTAGGCTGTAAGAGCACTGTGCAGAGCGACTTTTTTCTTAGCTTCCCAATGAGCTGGAAGCAAGATGCTGTGGGGCCCAACTCGCCCTTTGGAAAGAAGCCTGCACGATGTGCCTTTCAGCTCTAGGGCAAAGTAGCACACCCAGAGCAGAAGTCCTACTTCAGCTAGATCAGGCCTGCAAAGAAACTGCGTTTCACAGGCCTTTGGAATAGATGTTCCTGGTAGGCTGTAAGAACACTGTGAAGAGCGAGTTGTTTCTTAGCTTCCCAAAGAGCTTGAAGCAAGATGTGTGGGGCCCAACTCGCCCTTTGGAAAGAAGCCTGCACGTTGTGCCTTTCAGCTCTAGGGCAATGTAGCACACCCAGAGCAGAAGTCCTACTTCAGCCAGATCTGGCCTGCAAAGAAACTGCGTTTCGCAGGCCTTTGGAAGAGATGTTCCCGTTAGGCTGTAAGAGCACTGTGCAGAGCGAGTTGTTTCTTAGCTTCCCAAAGAGCTGGAAGCAAGATGCTGTGGGGCCCAACTCGCCCTTTGGAAAGAAGCCTGCACGTTGTGCCTTTCAGCTCTAGGGCAATGTAGCACACCCAGAACAGAAGTCCTACTTCAGCCAGATCAGGCCTGCAAAGAAACTGCGTTTAACAGGACTTTGGAAGAGATGTTCCCGGTAGTCTGTAAGAGCACTGTGCAGAGCGAGTTGTTTCTTAGCTTCCCAAAGAGCTGGAAGCAAGATGCTGTGGGGCCCAACTCGCCCTTTGGAAAGAAGCCTGCACGTTGTGCCTTTCAGCTCTAGGGCAATGTAGCACACCCAGAGCAGAAGTCCTACTTCAGCCAGATCAGGCCTGCAAAGAAACTGCGTTTCACAGGCCTTTGGAAGAGATGTTCCCGGTAGTCTGTAAGAGCACTGTGCAGAGCGAGTTGTTTCTTAGCTTCCCAAAGTGCTGGAAGCAAGATGCTGTGGGGCCCAACTCGCCCTTTGGAGAGAAGCCTGCACGTTGTGCCTTTCGGCTCTAGGGCAAAGTAGCACACTGAGAGCAGAAGTCCTACTCTGCCAGATCAGGCCTGCAAAGAAACTGCGTTTCACAGGCCTTTGGAAGAGATGTTCCAGGTAGGCTGTAAGAGCACTGTGCAGAGCGAGTTGTTTCTTAGCTTCCCAAAGAGCTGGAAGCAAGATGCTGTGGGGCCCAACTCGCCCTTTGGAAAGAAGCCTGCAGGTTGTGCCTTTCAGCTCTAGGGCAATTTAGCAAACCCAGAGCAGAAGTCCTACTTCAGCCAGATCAGACCTGCAAAGAAACTGCGTTTCACAGGCCTTTGGAAGAGATGTTCCCGGTAGGCTGTAAGAGCACTGTGCAGAGCGAGTTGTTTCTTAGCTTCCCAAAGAGCTGGAAGCAAGATGCTGTGGGGCCAAACTCGCCCTTTGGAAAGAAGCCTGCACGTTGTGCCTTTCGGCTCTAGGGCAATGTAGCACACACAGAGCAGAAGTCCTACTTCAGCCAGATCAGGCCTGCAAAGAAACTGCGTTTCACAGGCCTTTGGAAGAGATGTTGCCGGTAGGCTGTAAGAGCACTGTGCAGAGCGAGTTGTTTCTTAGCTTCCCAAAAAGCTGGAAGCAAGATGCTGTGGGGCCCAACTCGCCCTTTGGAAAGAAGCCTGCACGTTGTGCCTTTCATCTCTAGGGCAATGTAGCACACCCAGAGCAGAAGTCCTACTTCAGCCAGATCAGGCCTGCAAAGAAACTGCGTTTCACAGGCCTTTGGAAGAGATGTTCACACTAGTGCGTAAGAGCACTGAGCAGAGCGAGTTGTTTCTTAGCTTCCCAAAGAGCTGGAAGCAAGATGCTGTGGGGCCCAACTCGCCCTTTGGAAAGAAGCCTGCACGTTCTGCCTTTCAGCTCTAGGGCAATGTAGCACACCCAGAGCAGAAGTCCTACTTCAGCCAGATCAGGCCTGCAAAGAAACTGCGTTTCACAGGCCTTTGGAAGAAATGTTGCCGGTAGGCTGTAAGAGCACTGTGCAGTGCGAGTTGTTTCTTAGCTTCCCAAAGAGCTGGAAGCAAGATGCTGTGGGGCCCAACTCGCCCTTTGGAAAGAAGCCTGCGTGTTGTGCCTTTCAGCTCTAGGGCAATGTAGCACACCCAGAGCAGAAGTCCTACTCTGCCAGATCAGGCCTGCAAAGAAACTGCGTTTCACAGGCCTTTGGAAGAGATGTTCCCGGTAGGCTGTAAGAGCACTGTGCAGAGCGAGTTGTTTCTTAGCTTCCCAAAGAGCTGGAAGCAAGATGCTGTGGGGACCAACTCGCCCTTTGGAAAGAAGCCTGCACGTTGTGCCTTTCAGCTCTAGGGCAAAGTAGAACACCGAGAGCAGAAGTCCTGCTTCAGCCAGATCAGGCCTGCAAAGAAACTGCGTTTCACAGGCCTTTGGAAGAGATGTTCCAGGTAGGCTGTAAGAGCACTGTGCAGAGCGAGTTGTTTCTTAGCTTCCCAAAGAGCTGGAAGCAAGATGCTGTGGGGCCCAACTCGCCCTTTGGAAAGAAGCCTGCACGTTGTGCCTTTCAGCTCTAGGGCAATGTAGCACACCCAGAGCAGAAGTCCTACTTCAGCCAGATCAGGCCTGCAAAGAAACTGCGTTTCACAGGCCTTTGGAAGAGATGTTCCCGGTAGGCTGTAAGAGCACTGTGAAGAGCGAGTTGTTTCTTAGCTTCCCAAAGAGCTGGAAGCAAGATGCTGTGGGGCCCAACTCGCCCTTTGGAAAGAAGCCTGCACGATGTGCCTTTCAGCTCTAGGGCAAAGTAGCACACCCAGAGCAGAAGTCCTACTTCAGCCAGATCAGGCCTGCAAAGAAACTGCGTTTCACAGGCCTTTGGAATAGATGTTCCTGGTAGGCTGTAAGAACACTGTGAAGAGCGAGTTGTTTCTTAGCTTCCCAAAGAGCTTGAGGCAAGATGTGTGGGGCCCAACTCGCCCTTTCTAAAGAAGCCTGCACGTTGTGCCTTTCAGCTCTAGGGCAATGTAGCACACCCAGAGCAGAAGTCCTACTTCAGCCTGATCTGGCCTGCAAAGAAACTGCGTTTAACAGGACTTTGGAAGAGATGTTCCCGGTAGTCTGTAAGAGCACTGTGCAGAGCGAGTTGTTTCTTAGCTTCCCAAAGAGCTGGAAGCAAGATGCTGTGGGGCCCAACTCGCCCTTTGGAAAGAAGCCTGCACGTTGTGCCTTTCAGCTCTAGGGCAATGTAGCACACCCAGAGCAGAAGTCCTACTTCAGCCAGATCAGGCCTGCAAAGAAACTGCGTTTCACAGGCCTTTGGAAGAGATGTTCCCGGTAGTCTGTAAGAGCACTGTGCAGAGCGAGTTGTTTCTTAGCTTCCCAAAGAGCTGGAAGCAAGATGCTGTGGGGCCCAACTCGCCCTTTGGAAAGAAGCCTGCACGTTGTGCCTTTCGGCTCTAGGGCAAAGTAGCACACTAAGAGCAGAAGTCCTACTCTGCCAGATCAGGCCTGCAAAGAAACTGCGTTTCACAGGCCTTTGGAAGAGATGTTCCAGGTAGGCTGTAAGAGCACTGTGCAGAGCGAGTTGTTTCTTAGCTTCCCAAAGAGGTGGAAGCAAGATGCTGTGGGGACCAACTCGCCCTTTGGATAGAAGCCTGCACGTTGTGCCTTTCAGCTCTAGGGCAAAGTAGAACACCGAGAGCAGAAGTCCTGCTTCAGCCAGACCAGGCCTGCAAGGAAGCTGCGTTTCACAGGCCTTTGTAAGAGATGTTCCCGGTAGGCTGTAAGAGCACTGTGCAGAGCGAGTTGTTTCTTAGCTTCCCAAAGAGCTGGAAGCAAGATGCTGTGGGGCCCAACTCGCCCTTTGGAAAGAAGCCTGCACGTTGTGCCTTTCAGCTCTAGGGCAATTTAGCACACCCAGAGCAGAAGTCCTACTTCAGCCAGATCAGACCTGCAAAGAAACTGCGTTTCACAGGCCTTTGGAAGACATGTTCCCACTAGGCTGTAAGAGCACTGTGCAGAGCGAGTTGTTTCTTAGCTTCCCAAAGAGCTGGAAGCAAGATGCTGTGGGGCCAAACTCGCCCTTTGGAAAGAAGCCTGCACGTTGTGCCTTTCAGCTCTAGGGCAATGTAGCACACCCAGAGCAGTAGTCCTACTTCAGCCAGATCAGGCCTGCAAAGAAACTGCGTTTCACAGGCCTTTGGAAGAGATGTTCCCGGTAGGCTGTAAGAGCACTGTGCAGAGCGAGTTGTTTCTTAGCTTCCCAAAGAGCTGGAAGCAAGATGCTGTGGGGCCCAACTCGCCCTTTGGAAAGAAGCCTGCACGTTGTGCCTTTCAGCTCTAGGGCAATGTAGCACACCCAGAGCAGAAGTCCTACTTCAGCCAGATCAGGCCTGCAAAGAAACTGCGTTTCACAGGCCTTTGGAAGAGATGTTCACACTAGTGTGTAAGAGCACTGAGCAGAGCGAGTTGTTTCTTAGCTTCCCAAAGAGCTGGAAGCAAGATGCTGTGGGGCCCAACTCGCCCTTTGGAAAGAAGCCTGCACGTTCTGCCTTTCAGCTCTAGGGCAATGTAGCACACCCAGAGCAGAAGTCCTACTTCAGCCAGATCAGGCCTGCAAAGAAACTGCGTTTCACAGGCCTTTGAAAGAGATGTTCCCGGTAGTCTGTAAGAGCACTGTGCAGTGCGAGTTGTTTCTTAGCTTCCCAAAGAGCTGGAAGCAAGATGCTGTGGGGCCCAACTCGCCCTTTGGAAAGAAGCCTGCACGTTGTGCCTTTCAGCTCTAGGGCAATGTAGCACACCCAGAGCAGAAGTCCTACTCTGCCAGATCAGGCCTGCAAAGAAACTGCGTTTCACAGGCCTTTGGAAGAGATGTTCCCGGTAGGCTGTAAGAGCACTGTGCAGAGCGAGTTGTTTCTTAGCTTCCCAAAGAGCTGGAAGCAAGATGCTGTGGGGCCCAACTCGCCCTTTGGAAAGAACCCTGCACGTTGTGCCTATCAGCTCTAGGGCAATGTGGCACACCCAGAGCAGAAGTCCTACTTCAGCCAGATCAGGCCTGCAAAGAAACTGCGTTTCACAGGCCTTTGGAAGAGATGTTCCCGGTAGGCTGTAAGAGCACTGTGCAGAGCGAGTTGTTTCTTAGCTTCCCAAAGAGCTGGAAGCAAGATGCTGTGGGGCCCAACTCGCCCTTTGGAAAGAAGCCTGCACGTTGTGCCTTTCAGCTCTAGGGCAATGTAGCACACCCAGAGCAGAAGTCCTACTTCAGCCAGATCAGGCCTGCAAAGAAACTGCGTTTCACAGGCCTTTGGAAGAGATGTTCCCGGTAGGCTGTAAGAGCACTGTGCAGAGCGAGTTGTTTCTTAGCTTCCCAAAGAGCTGGAAGCAAGATGCTGTGGGGCCCAACTCGCCCTTTGGAAAGAAGCCTGCACGTTGTGCCTTTCAGCTCTAGGGCAATGTGGCACACCCAGAGCAGAAGTCCTACTTCAGCCAGATCAGGCCTGCAAAGAAACTGCGTTTCACAGGCCTTTGGAAGAGATGTTCCCGGTAGGCTGTAAGAGCACTGTGCAGAGCGAGTTGTTTCTTAGCTTCCCAAAGAGCTGGAAGCAAGATGCTGTGGGGCCCAACTCACCCTTTGGAAAGAAGCCTGCACATTGTGCCTTTCAGCTCTAGGGCAATGTAGCACACCCAGAGCAGAAGTCCTACTTCAGCCAGATCAGGCCTGCAAAGAAACTGCCTTTCACAGGCCTTTGGAAGAGATGTTCCCGGTAGGCTGTAAGAGCACTGTGCAGAGCGAGTTGTTTCTTAGCTTCCCAAAGAGCTGGAAGCAAGATGCTGTGGGGCCCAACTCGCCCTTTGGAAAGAAGCCTGCACGTTGTGCATTTCAGCTCTAGGGCAATGTGGCACACCCAGAGCAGAAGTCCTACTTCAGCCAGATCAGGCCTGCAAAGAAACTGCGTTTCACAGGCCTTTGGAAGAGATGTTCCCGGTAGGCTGTAAGAGCACTGTGCAGAGCGAGTTGTTCCTTAGCTTCCCAAAGAGCTGGAAGGAAGATGCTGTGGGGCCCAACTCTCCCTTTGGAAAGAAGCCTGCACGTTGTGCCTTTCAGCTCTAGGGCAATGTAGCACACCCAGAGCAGAAGTCCTACTTCAGCCAGATCAGGCCTGCAAAGAAACTGCGTTTCACAGGCCTTTGGAAGAGATGTTCCCGGTAGGCTGTAAGAGCACTGTGCAGAGCGAGTTGTTTCTTAGCTTCCCAAAGAGCTGGAAGCAAGATGCTGTGGGGCCCAACTCACTCTTTGGAAAGAAGCCTGCACGTTCTGCCTTTCAGCTCTAGGGCAATGTAGCACACCCAGAGCAGAAGTCCTACTTCAGCCAGATCAGGCCTGCAAAGAAACTGCGTTTCACAGGCCTTTGGAAGAGATGTTCCCGGTAGGCTGTAAGAGCACTGTGCAGAGCGAGTTGTTTCTTAGCTTCCCAAAGAGCTGGAAGCAAGATGCTGTGGGGCCCAACACGCCCTTTGGAAAGAAGCCTGCACGTTGTGCCTTTCAGCTCTAGGACAAAGTAGCACACCGAGAGCAGAAGTCCTACTTCTGCCAGATCAGGCCTGCAAAGAAACTGCGTTTCACAGGCCTTTGGAAGAGATGTTCCCGGTAGGCTGTAAGAGCACTGTGCAGAGCGAGTTGTTTCTTAGCTTCCCAAAGAGCTGGAAGCAAGATGCTGTGGGGACAAATTCGCCCTTTGGAAAGAAGCCTGCACGTTGTGCCTTTCAGCTCTAGGGCAAAGTAGCACACCGAGAGCAGAAGTCCTACCTCAGCCAGATCAGGCCTGCCAAGAAACTGCGTTTCACAGGCCTTTGGAAGAGATGTTCCCGGTAGGCTGTAAGAGCACTGTGCAGAGCGAGTTGTTTCTTAGCTTCCCAAAGAGCTGGAAGCAAGATGCTGTGGGGCCCAACTCGCCCTTTGGAAAGAAGCCTGCACGTTGTGCCTTTCAGCTCTAGGGCAATGTAGCACACCCAGAGCAGAAGTCCTACTTCAGCCAGATCAGGCCTGCAAAGAAACTGCGTTTCACAGGCCTTTGGAAGAGATGTTCCCGGTAGGCTGTAAGAGCACTGTGCAGAGCGAGTTGTTTCTTAGCTTCCCAAAGAGCTGGAAGCAAGATGCTGTGGGGCCCAACTCGCCCTTTGGAAAGAAGCCTGCACGTTGTGCCTTTCAGCTCTAGGGCAATGTAGCACACCCAGAGCAGAAGTCCTACTTCAGCCAGATCAGGCCTGCAAAGAAACTGCGTTTCACAGGCCTTTGGAAGAGATGTTCCCGGTAGGCTGTAAGAGCACTGTGCAGAGCGAGTTGTTTCTTAGCTTCCCAAAGAGCTGGAAGCAAGATGCTGTGGGGCCCAACTCGCCCTTTGGAAAGAAGCCTGCACGTTGTGCCTTTCAGCTCTAGGGCAATGTAGCACACCCAGAGCAGAAGTCCTACTTCAGCCAGATCAGGCCTGCAAAGAAACTGCGTTTCACAGGCCTTTGGAAGAGATGTTCCCGGTAGGCTGTAAGAGCACTGTGCAGAGCGAGTTGTTTCTTAGCTTCCCAAAGAGCTGGAAGCAAGATGCTGTGGGGCCCAACTCGCCCTTTGGAAAGAAGCCTGCACGTTGTGCCTTTCAGCTCTAGGGCAATGTAGCACACCCAGAGCAGAAGTCCTACTTCAGCCAGATCAGGCCTGCAAAGAAACTGCGTTTCACAGGCCTTTGGAAGAGATGTTCCCGGTAGGCTGTAAGAGCACTGTGCAGAGCGAGTTGTTTCTTAGCTTCCCAAAGAGCTGGAAGCAAGATGCTGTGGGGCCCAACTCGCCCTTTGGAAAGAAGCCTGCACGTTGTGCCTTTCAGCTCTAGGGCAATGTAGCACACCCAGAGCAGAAGTCCTACTTCAGCCAGATCAGGCCTGCAAAGAAACTGCGTTTCACAGGCCTTTGGAAGAGATGTTCCCGGTAGGCTGTAAGAGCACTGTGCAGAGCGAGTTGTTTCTTAGCTTCCCAAAGAGCTGGAAGCAAGATGCTGTGGGGCCCAACTCGCCCTTTGGAAAGAAGCCTGCACGTTGTGCCTTTCAGCTCTAGGGCAATGTAGCACACCCAGAGCAGAAGTCCTACTTCAGCCAGATCAGGCCTGCAAAGAAACTGCGTTTCACAGGCCTTTGGAAGAGATGTTCCCAGTAGGCTGTAAGAGCACTGTGCAGAGCGAGTTGTTTCTTAGCTTCCCAAAGAGCTGGAAGCAAGATGCTGTGGGGCCCAACTCGCCCTTTGGAAAGAAGCCTGCACGTTGTGCCTTTCAGCTCTAGGGCAATGTAGCACACCCAGAGCAGAAGTCCTACTTCAGCCAGATCAGGCCTGCAAAGAAACTGCGTTTCACAGGCCTTTGGAAGAGATGTTCCCGGTAGGCTGTAAGAGCACTGTGCAGAGCGAGTTGTTTCTTAGCTTCCCAAAGAGCTGGAAGCAAGATGCTGTGGGGCCCAACTCGCCCTTTGGAAAGAAGCCTGCACGTTGTGCCTTTCAGCTCTAGGGCAATGTAGCACACCCAGAGCAGAAGTCCTACTTCAGCCAGATCAGGCCTGCAAAGAAACTGCGTTTCACAGGCCTTTGGAAGAGATGTTCCCGGTAGGCTGTAAGAGCACTGTGCAGAGCGAGTTGTTTCTTAGCTTCCCAAAGAGCTGGAAGCAAGATGCTGTGGGGCCCAACTCGCCCTTTGGAAAGAAGCCTGCACGTTGTGCCTTTCAGCTCTAGGGCAATGTAGCACACCCAGAGCAGAAGTCCTACTTCAGCCAGATCAGGCCTGCAAAGAAACTGCGTTTCACAGGCCTTTGGAAGAGATGTTCCCGGTAGGCTGTAAGAGCACTGTGCAGAGCGAGTTGTTTCTTAGCTTCCCAAAGAGCTGGAAGCAAGATGCTGTGGGGCCCAACTCGCCCTTTGGAAAGAAGCCTGCACGTTGTGCCTTTCAGCTCTAGGGCAAAGTAGCACACCCAGAGCAGAAGTCCTACTTCAGCCAGATCAGGCCTGCAAAGAAACTGCGTTTCACAGGCCTTTGGAAGAGATGTTCCCGGTAGGCTGTAAGAGCACTGTGCAGAGCGAGTTGTTTCTTAGCTTCCCAAAGAGCTGGAAGCAAGATGCTGTGGGGCCCAACTCGCCCTTTGGAAAGAAGCCTGCACGTTGTGCCTTTCAGCTCTAGGGCAATGTAGCACACCCAGAGCAGAAGTCCTACTTCAGCCAGATCAGGCCTGCAAAGAAACTGCGTTTCACAGGCCTTTGGAAGAGATGTTCCCGGTAGGCTGTAAGAGCACTGTGCAGAGCGAGTTGTTTCTTAGCTTCCCAAAGAGCTGGAAGCAAGATGCTGTGGGGCCCAACTCGCCCTTTGGAAAGAAGCCTGCACGTTGTGCCTTTCAGCTCTAGGGCAATGTAGCACACCCAGAGCAGAAGTCCTACTTCAGCCAGATCAGGCCTGCAAAGAAACTGCGTTTCACAGGCCTTTGGAAGAGATGTTCCCGGTAGGCTGTAAGAGCACTGTGCAGAGCGAGTTGTTTCTTAGCTTCCCAAAGAGCTGGAAGCAAGATGCTGTGGGGCCCAACTCGCCCTTTGGAAAGAAGCCTGCACGTTGTGCCTTTCAGCTCTAGGGCAATGTAGCACACCCAGAGCAGAAGTCCTACTTCAGCCAGATCAGGCCTGCAAAGAAACTGCGTTTCACAGGCCTTTGGAAGAGATGTTCCCGGTAGGCTGTAAGAGCACTGTGCAGAGCGAGTTGTTTCTTAGCTTCCCAAAGAGCTGGAAGCAAGATGCTGTGGGGCCCAACTCGCCCTTTGGAAAGAAGCCTGCACGTTGTGCCTTTCAGCTCTAGGGCAATGTAGCACACCCAGAGCAGAAGTCCTACTTCAGCCAGATCAGGCCTGCAAAGAAACTGCGTTTCACAGGCCTTTGGAAGAGATGTTCCCGGTAGGCTGTAAGAGCACTGTGCAGAGCGAGTTGTTTCTTAGCTTCCCAAAGAGCTGGAAGCAAGATGCTGTGGGGCCCAACTCGCCCTTTGGAAAGAAGCCTGCACGTTGTGCCTTTCAGCTCTAGGGCAATGTAGCACACCCAGAGCAGAAGTCCTACTTCAGCCAGATCAGGCCTGCAAAGAAACTGCGTTTCACAGGCCTTTGGAAGAGATGTTCCCGGTAGGCTGTAAGAGCACTGTGCAGAGCGAGTTGTTTCTTAGCTTCCCAAAGAGCTGGAAGCAAGATGCTGTGGGGCCCAACTCGCCCTTTGGAAAGAAGCCTGCACGTTGTGCCTTTCAGCTCTAGGGCAATGTAGCACACCCAGAGCAGAAGTCCTACTTCAGCCAGATCAGGCCTGCAAAGAAACTGCGTTTCACAGGCCTTTGGAAGAGATGTTCCCGGTAGGCTGTAAGAGCACTGTGCAGAGCGAGTTGTTTCTTAGCTTCCCAAAGAGCTGGAAGCAAGATGCTGTGGGGCCCAACTCGCCCTTTGGAAAGAAGCCTGCACGTTGTGCCTTTCAGCTCTAGGGCAATGTAGCACACCCAGAGCAGAAGTCCTACTTCAGCCAGATCAGGCCTGCAAAGAAACTGCGTTTCACAGGCCTTTGGAAGAGATGTTCCCGGTAGGCTGTAAGAGCACTGTGCAGAGCGAGTTGTTTCTTAGCTTCCCAAAGAGCTGGAAGCAAGATGCTGTGGGGCCCAACTCGCCCTTTGGAAAGAAGCCTGCACGTTGTGCCTTTCAGCTCTAGGGCAATGTAGCACACCCAGAGCAGAAGTCCTACTTCAGCCAGATCAGGCCTGCAAAGAAACTGCGTTTCACAGGCCTTTGGAAGAGATGTTCCCGGTAGGCTGTAAGAGCACTGTGCAGAGCGAGTTGTTTCTTAGCTTCCCAAAGAGCTGGAAGCAAGATGCTGTGGGGCCCAACTCGCCCTTTGGAAAGAAGCCTGCACGTTGTGCCTTTCAGCTCTAGGGCAATGTAGCACACCCAGAGCAGAAGTCCTACTTCAGCCAGATCAGGCCTGCAAAGAAACTGCGTTTCACAGGCCTTTGGAAGAGATGTTCCCGGTAGGCTGTAAGAGCACTGTGCAGAGCGAGTTGTTTCTTAGCTTCCCAAAGAGCTGGAAGCAAGATGCTGTGGGGCCCAACTCGCCCTTTGGAAAGAAGCCTGCACGTTGTGCCTTTCAGCTCTAGGGCAATGTAGCACACCCAGAGCAGAAGTCCTACTTCAGCCAGATCAGGCCTGCAAAGAAACTGCGTTTCACAGGCCTTTGGAAGAGATGTTCCCGGTAGGCTGTAAGAGCACTGTGCAGAGCGAGTTGTTTCTTAGCTTCCCAAAGAGCTGGAAGCAAGATGCTGTGGGGCCCAACTCGCCCTTTGGAAAGAAGCCTGCACGTTGTGCCTTTCAGCTCTAGGGCAATGTAGCACACCCAGAGCAGAAGTCCTACTTCAGCCAGATCAGGCCTGCAAAGAAACTGCGTTTCACAGGCCTTTGGAAGAGATGTTCCCGGTAGGCTGTAAGAGCACTGTGCAGAGCGAGTTGTTTCTTAGCTTCCCAAAGAGCTGGAAGCAAGATGCTGTGGGGACAAACTCGCCCTTTGGAAAGAAGCCTGCACGTTGTGCCTTTCAGCTCTAGGGCAAAGTAGAACACCGAGAGCAGAAGTCCTACCTCAGCCAGATCAGGCCTGCCAAGAAACTGCGTTTCACAGGCCTTTGGAAGAGATGTTCCCGGTAGGCTGTAAGAGCACTGTGCAGAGCGAGTTGTTTCTTAGCTTCCCAAAGAGCTGGAAGCAAGATGATGTGGGGGCCTACTCGCCCTTTGGAAAGAAGCCTGCACGTTGTGCCTTTCAGCTCTAGGGCAATGTAGCACACCCAGAGCAGAAGTCCTACTTCAGCCAGATCAGGCCTGCAAAGAAACTGCGTTTCACAGGCCTTTGGAAGAGATGTTCCCGGTAGGCTGTAAGAGCACTGTGCAGAGCGAGTTGTTTCTTAGCTTCCCAAAGAGCTGGAAGCAAGATGCTGTGGGGCCCAACTCGCCCTTTGGAAAGAAGCCTGCACGTTGTGCCTTTCAGCTCTAGGGCAATGTAGCACACCCAGAGCAGAAGTCCTACTTCAGCCAGATCAGGCCTGCAAAGAAACTGCGTTTCACAGGCCTTTGGAAGAGATGTTCCCGGTAGGCTGTAAGAGCACTGTGCAGAGCGAGTTGTTTCTTAGCTTCCCAAAGAGCTGGAAGCAAGATGCTGTGGGGCCCAACTCGCCCTTTGGAAAGAAGCCTGCACGTTGTGCCTTTCAGCTCTAGGGCAATGTAGCACACCCAGAGCAGAAGTCCTACTTCAGCCAGATCAGGCCTGCAAAGAAACTGCGTTTCACAGGCCTTTGGAAGAGATGTTCCCGGTAGGCTGTAAGAGCACTGTGCAGAGCGAGTTGTTTCTTAGCTTCCCAAAGAGCTGGAAGCAAGATGCTGTGGGGCCCAACTCGCCCTTTGGAAAGAAGCCTGCACGTTGTGCCTTTCAGCTCTAGGGCAATGTAGCACACCCAGAGCAGAAGTCCTACTTCAGCCAGATCAGGCCTGCAAAGAAACTGCGTTTCACAGGCCTTTGGAAGAGATGTTCCCGGTAGGCTGTAAGAGCACTGTGCAGAGCGAGTTGTTTCTTAGCTTCCCAAAGAGCTGGAAGCAAGATGCTGTGGGGCCCAACTCGCCCTTTGGAAAGAAGCCTGCACGTTGTGCCTTTCAGCTCTAGGGCAATGTAGCACACCCAGAGCAGAAGTCCTACTTCAGCCAGATCAGGCCTGCAAAGAAACTGCCTTTCACAGGCCTTTGGAAGAGATGTTCCCGGTAGGCTGTAAGAGCACTGTGCAGAGCGAGTTGTTTCTTAGCTTCCCAAAGAGCTGGAAGCAAGATGCTGTGGGGCCCAACTCGCCCTTTGGAAAGAAGCCTGCACGTTGTGCCTTTCAGCTCTAGGGCAATGTGGCACACCCAGAGCAGAAGTCCTACTTCAGCCAGATCAGGCCTGCAAAGAAACTGCGTTTCACAGGCCTTTGGAAGAGATGTTCCCGGTAGGCTGTAAGAGCACTGTGCAGAGCGAGTTGTTCCTTAGCTTCCCAAAGAGCTGGAAGGAAGATGCTGTGGGGCCCAACTCGCCCTTTGGAAAGGAGCCTGCACGTTGTGCCTTTCAGCTCTAGGGCAATGTAGCACACCCAGAGCAGAAGTCCTACTTCAGCCAGATCAGGCCTGCAAAGAAACTGCGTTTCACAGGCCTTTGGAAGAGATGTTCCCGGTAGGCTGTAAGAGCACTGTGCAGAGCGAGTTGTTTCTTAGCTTCCCAAAGAGCTGGAAGCAAGATGCTGTGGGGCCCAACTCACCCTTTGGAAAGAAGCCTGCACGTTCTGCCTTTCAGCTCTAGGGCAATGTAGCACACCCAGAGCAGAAGTCCTACCTCAGCCAGATCAGGCCTGCAAAGAAACTGCGTTTCACAGGCCTTTGGAAGAGATGTTCCCGGTAGGCTGTAAGAGCACTGTGCAGAGCGAGTTGTTTCTTAGCTTCCCAAAGAGCTGGAAGCAAGATGCTGTGGGGCCCAACTCGCCCTTTGGAAAGAAGCCTGCACGTTGTGCCTTTCAGCTCTAGGGCAATGTAGCACACCCAGAGCAGAAGTCCTACTTCAGCCAGATCAGGCCTGCAAAGAAACTGCGTTTCACAGGCCTTTGGAAGAGATGTTCCCGGTAGGCTGTAAGAGCACTGTGCAGAGCGAGTTGTTTCTTAGCTTCCCAAAGAGCTGGAAGCAAGATGCTGTGGGGCCCAACTCGCCCTTTGGAAAGAAGCCTGCACGTTGTGCCTTTCAGCTCTAGGGCAAAGTAGAACACCGAGAGCAGAAGTCCTACCTCAGCCAGATCAGGCCTGCAAAGAAACTGCGTTTCACAGGCCTTTGGAAGAGATGTTCCCGGTAGGCTGTAAGAGCACTGTGCAGAGCGAGTTGTTTCTTAGCTTCCCAAAGAGCTGGAAGCAAGATGCTGTGGGGCCCAACTCGCCCTTTGGAAAGAAGCCTGCACGTTGTGCCTTTCAGCTCTAGGGCAATGTAGCACACCCAGAGCAGATGTCCTACTCTGCCAGATCAGGCCTGCAAAGAAACTGCGTTTCACAGGCCTTTGGAAGAGATGTTCCCGGTAGGCTGTAAGAGCACTGTGCAGAGCGAGTTGTTTCTTAGCTTCCCAAAGAGCTGGAAGCAAGATGCTGTGGGGCCCAACTCGCCCTTTGGAAAGAAGCCTGCACGTTGTGCCTTTCAGCTCTAGGGCAATGTAGCACACCCAGAGCAGAAGTCCTACTCTGCCAGATCAGGCCTGCAAAGAAACTGCGTTTCACAGGCCTTTGGAAGAGATGTTCCCGGTAGGCTGTAAGAGCACTGTGCAGAGCGAGTTGTTTCTTAGCTTCCCAAAGAGCTGGAAGCAAGATGCTGTGGGGCCCAACTCGCCCTTTGGAAAGAAGCCTGCACGTTGTGCCTTTCAGCTCTAGGGCAATGTAGCACACCCAGAGCAGAAGTCCTACTTCAGCCAGATCAGGCCTGCAAAGAAAATGCGTTTCACAGGCCTTTGGAAGAGATGTTCCCGGTAGGCTCTAAGAGCACTGTGCAGAGCGAGTTGTTTCTTAGCTTCCCAAAGAGCTGGAAGCAAGATGCTGTGGGGCCCAACTCGCCCTTTGGAAAGAAGCCTGCACGTTGTGCCTTTCAGCTCTAGGGCAATGTAGCACACCCAGAGCAGAAGTCCTACTTCAGCCAGATCAGGCCTGCAAAGAAACTGCGTTTCACAGGCCTTTGGAAGAGATGTTCCCGGTAGGCTGTAAGAGCACTGTGCAGAGCGAGTTGTTTCTTAGCTTCCCAAAGAGCTGGAAGCAAGATGCTGTGGGGCCCAACTCGCCCTTTGGAAAGAAGCCTGCACGTTGTGCCTTTCAGCTCTAGGGCAATGTAGCACACCCAGAGCAGAAGTCCTACTTCAGCCAGATCAGGCCTGCAAAGAAACTGCGTTTCACAGGCCTTTGGAAGAGATGTTCCCGGTAGGCTGTAAGAGCACTGTGCAGAGCGAGTTGTTTCTTAGCTTCCCAAAGAGCTGGAAGCAAGATGCTGTGGGGCCCAACTCGCCCTTTGGAAAGAAGCCTGCACGTTGTGCCTTTCAGCTCTAGGGCAATGTAGCACACCCAGAGCAGAAGTCCTACTTCAGCCAGATCAGGCCTGCAAAGAAACTGCGTTTCACAGGCCTTTGGAAGAGATGTTCCCGGTAGGCTGTAAGAGCACTGTGCAGAGCGAGTTGTTTCTTAGCTTCCCAAAGAGCTGGAAGCAAGATGCTGTGGGGCCCAACTCGCCCTTTGGAAAGAAGCCTGCACGTTGTGCCTTTCAGCTCTAGGGCAATGTAGCACACCCAGAGCAGAAGTCCTACTTCAGCCAGATCAGGCCTGCAAAGAAACTGCGTTTCACAGGCCTTTGGAAGAGATGTTCCCGGTAGGCTGTAAGAGCACTGTGCAGAGCGAGTTGTTTCTTAGCTTCCCAAAGAGCTGGAAGCAAGATGCTGTGGGGCCCAACTCGCCCTTTGGAAAGAAGCCTGCACGTTGTGCCTTTCAGCTCTAGGGCAATGTAGCACACCCAGAGCAGAAGTCCTACCTCAGCCAGATCAGGCCTGCAAAGAAACTGCGTTTCACAGGCCTTTGGAAGAGATGTTCCCGGTAGGCTGTAAGAGCACTGTGCAGAGCGAGTTGTTTCTTAGCTTCCCAAAGAGCTGGAAGCAAGATGCTGTGGGGCCCAACTCGCCCTTTGGAAAGAAGCCTGCACGTTGTGCCTTTCAGCTCTAGGGCAATGTAGCACACCCAGAGCAGAAGTCCTACTTCAGCCAGATCAGGCCTGCAAAGAAACTGCGTTTCACAGGCCTTTGGAAGAGATGTTCCCGGTAGGCTGTAAGAGCACTGTGCAGAGCGAGTTGTTTCTTAGCTTCCCAAAGAGCTGGAAGCAAGATGCTGTGGGGACAAATTCGCCCTTTGGAAAGAAGCCTGCACGTTGTGCCTTTCAGCTCTAGGGCAAAGTAGAACTCCGAGAGCAGAAGTCCTACCTCAGCCAGATCAGGCCTGCCAAGAAACTGCGTTTCACAGGCCTTTGGAAGAGATGTTCCCGGTAGGCTGTAAGAGCACTGTGCAGAGCGAGTTGTTTCTTAGCTTCCCAAAGAGCTGGAAGCAAGATGATGTGGGGGCCTACTCGCCCTTTGGAAAGAAGCCTGCACGTTGTGCCTTTCAGCTCTAGGGCAATGTAGCACACCCAGAGCAGAAGTCCTACTTCTGCCAGATCGGGCCTGCAAAGAAACTGCGTTTCACAGGCCTTTGGAAGAGATGTTCCCGGTAGGCTGCAAGAGCACTGTGCAGAGCGAGTTGTTTCTTAGCTTCCCAAAGAGCTGGAAGCAAGATGCTGTGGGGCCCAACTCGCCCTTTGGAAAGAAGCCTGCACGTTGTGCCTTTCAGCTCTAGGGCAATGTAGCACACCCAGAGCAGAAGTCCTACTTCAGCCAGATCAGGCCTGCAAAGAAACTGCGTTTCACAGGCCTTTGGAAGAGATGTTCCCGGTAGGCTGTAAGAGCACTGTGCAGAGCGTGTTGTATCTTAGCTTCCCAAAGAGCTGGAAGCAAGATGCTGTGGGGCCCAACTCGCCCTTTGGAAAGAAGCCTGCACGTTGTGCCTTTCAGCTCTAGGGCAATGTAGCACACCCAGAGCAGAAGTCCTACTTCAGCCAGATCAGGCCTGCAAAGAAACTGCGTTTCACAGGCCTTTGGAAGAGATGTTCCCGGTAGGCTGTAAGAGCACTGTGCAGAGCGAGTTGTTTCTTAGCTTCCCAAAGAGCTGGAAGCAAGATGCTGTGTGGCCCAACTCGCCCTTTGCAAAGAAGCCTGCACGTTGTGCCTTTCAGCTCTAGGGCAATGTAGCACACCCAGAGCAGAAGTCCTACTTCAGCCAGATCAGGCCTGCAAAGAAACTGCGTTTCACAGGCCTTTGGAAGAGATGTTCCCGGTAGGCTGTAAGAGCACTGTGCAGAGCGAGTTGTTTCTTAGCTTCCCAAAGAGCTGGAAGCAAGATGCTGTGGGGCCCAACTCGCCCTTTGGAAAGAAGCCTGCACGTTGTGCCTTTCAGCTCTAGGGCAATGTAGCACACCCAGAGCAGAAGTCCTACTTCAGCCAGATCAGGCCTGCAAAGAAACTGCGTTTCACAGGCCTTTGGAAGAGATGTTCCCGGTAGGCTGTAAGAGCACTGTGCAGAGCGAGTTGTTTCTTAGCTTCCCAAAGAGCTGGAAGCAAGATGCTGTGGGGCCCAACTCGCCCTTTGGAAAGAAGCCTGCACGTTGTGCCTTTCAGCTCTAGGGCAATGTAGCACACCCAGAGCAGAAGTCCTACTTCAGCCAGATCAGGCCTGCAAAGAAACTGCGTTTCACAGGCCTTTGGAAGAGATGTTCCCGGTAGGCTGTAAGAGCACTGTGCAGAGCGAGTTGTTTCTTAGCTTCCCAAAGAGCTGGAAGCAAGATGCTGTGGGGCCCAACTCGCCCTTTGGAAAGAAGCCTGCACGTTGTGCCTTTCAGCTCTAGGGCAATGTAGCACACCCAGAGCAGAAGTCCTACTTCAGCCAGATCAGGCCTGCAAAGAAACTGCGTTTCACAGGCCTTTGGAAGAGATGTTCCCGGTAGGCTGTAAGAGCACTGTGCAGAGCGAGTTGTTTCTTAGCTTCCCAAAGAGCTGGAAGCAAGATGCTGTGGGGCCCAACTCGCCCTTTGGAAAGAAGCCTGCACGTTGTGCCTTTCAGCTCTAGGGCAATGTAGCACACCCAGAGCAGAAGTCCTACTTCAGCCAGATCAGGCCTGCAAAGAAACTGCGTTTCACAGGCCTTTGGAAGAGATGTTCCCGGTAGGCTGTAAGAGCACTGTGCAGAGCGAGTTGTTTCTTAGCTTCCCAAAGAGCTGGAAGCAAGATGCTGTGGGGCCCAACTCGCCCTTTGGAAAGAAGCCTGCACGTTGTGCCTTTCAGCTCTAGGGCAATGTAGCACACCCAGAGCAGAAGTCCTACTCTGCCAGATCAGGCCTGCAAAGAAACTGCGTTTCACAGGCCTTTGGAAGAGATGTTCCCGGTAGGCTGTAAGAGCACTGTGCAGAGCGAGTTGTTTCTTAGCTTCCCATAGAGCTGGACGCAAGATGCTGTGGGGCCCAACTCGCCCTTTGGAAAGAAGCCTGCACGTTGTGCCTTTCAGCTCTAGGGCAATGTAGCACACCCAGAGCAGAAGTCCTACTTCAGCCAGATCAGGCCTGCAAAGAAACTGCGTTTCACAGGCCTTTGGAAGAGATGTTCCTGGTACGCTGCAAGAGAACTGTGCAGAGCGAGTTGTTTCTTAGCTTCCCAAAGAGCTGGAAGCAAGATGCTGTGGGGCCCAACTCGCCCTTTGGAAAGAAGCCTGCACGTTGTGCCTTTCAGCTCTAGGGCAATGTAGCACACCCAGAGCAGAAGTCCTACTTCAGCCAGATCAGGCCTGCAAAGAAACTGCGTTTCACAGGCCTTTGGAAGAGATGTTCCCGGTAGGCTGTAAGAGCACTGTGCAGAGCGAGTTGTTTCTTAGCTTCCCAAAGAGCTGGAAGCAAGATGCTGTGGGGCCCAACTCGCCCTTTGGAAAGAAGCCGGCACGTTGTGCCTTTCAGCTCTAGGGCAATGTGGCACACCCAGAGCAGAAGTCCTACTTCAGCCAGATCAGGCCTGCAAAGAAACTGCGTTTCACAGGCCTTTGGAAGAGATGTTCCCGGTAGGCTGTAAGAGCACTGTGCAGAGCGAGTTGTTTCTTAGCTTCCCAAAGAGCTGGAAGCAAGATGCTGTGGGGCCCAACTCGCCCTTTGGAAAGAAGCTGGCACGTTGTGCCTTTCAGCTCTAGGGCAATGTGGCACACCCAGAGCAGAAGTCCTACTTCAGCCAGATCAGGCCTGCAAAGAAACTGCGTTTCACAGGGCTTTGGAAGAGATGTTCCCGGTAGGCTGTAAGAGCACTGTGCAGAGCGAGTTGTTTCTTAGCTTCCCAAAGAGCTGGAAGCAAGATGCTGTGGGTCCGAACTCGCCCTTTTGAAAGAAGCTGGCACGTTGTGCCTTTCAGCTCTAGGGCAATGTAGCACACCCAGAGCAGAAGTCCTACTTCAGTCAGATCAGGCCTGCAAAGAAACTGCGTTTCACAGGCCTTTGGAAGAGATGTTCCCGGTAGGCTGTAAGAGCACTGTGCAGAGCGAGTTGTTTCTTAGCTTCCCAAAGAGCTGGAAGCAAGATGCTGTGGGGCCCAACTCGCCCTTTGGAAAGAAGCCTGCACTTTGTGCCTTTCAGCTCTAGGGCAATGTAGCACACCCAGAGCAGAAGTCCTACTTCAGCCAGATCAGGCCTGCAAAGAAACTGCGTTTCACAGGCCTTTGGAAGAGATGTTCCCGGTAGGCTGTAAGAGCACTGTGCAGAGCGAGTTGTTTCTTAGCTTCCCAAAGAGCTGGAAGCAAGATGCTGTGGGGCCCAACTCGCCCTTTGGAAAGAAGCCTGCACGTTGTGCCTTTCAGCTCTAGGGCAATGTAGCACACCCAGAGCAGAAGTCCTACTTCAGCCAGATCAGGCCTGCAAAGAAACTGCGTTTCACAGGCCTTTGGAAGAGATGTTCCCGGTAGGCTGTAAGAGCACTGTGCAGAGCGAGTTGTTTCTTAGCTTCCCAAAGAGCTGGAAGCAAGATGCTGTGGGGCCCAACTCGCCCTTTGGAAAGAAGCCTGCACGTTGTGCCTTTCAGCTCTAGGGCAATGTGGCACACCCAGAGCAGAAGTCCTACTTCAGCCAGATCAGGCCTGCAAAGAAACTGCGTTTCACAGGCCTTTGGAAGAGATGTTCCCGGTAGGCTGTAAGAGCACTGTGCAGAGCCAGTTGTTTCTTAGCTTCCCAAAGAGCTGGAAGCAAGATGCTGTGGGTCCCAACTCGCCCTTTGGAAAGAAGCCGGCACGTTGTGCCTTTCAGCTCTAGGGCAATGTAGCACACCCAGAGCAGAAGTCCTACTTCAGCCAGATCAGGCCTGCAAAGAAACTGCGTTTCACAGGCCTTTGGAAGAGATGTTCCCGGTAGGCTGTAAGAGCACTGTGCAGAGCGAGTTGTTTCTTAGCTTCCCAAAGAGCTGGATGCAAGATGCTGTGGGGCCCAACTCGCCCTTTGGAAAGAAGCCTGCCCGTTGTGCCTTTCAGCTCTAGGGCAATGTGGCACACCCAGAGCAGAAGTCCTACTTCAGCCAGATCAGGCCTGCAAAGAAACTGCGTTTCACAGGCCTTTGGAAGAGATGTTCCCGGTAGGCTGTAAGAGCACTGTGCAGAGCGAGTTGTTTCTTAGCTTCCCAAAGAGCTGGAAGCAAGATGCTGTGGGGCCCAACTCGCCCTTTGGAAAGAAGCCTGCACGTTGTGCCTTTCAGCTCTAGGGCAATGTAGCACACCCAGAGCAGAAGTCCTACTTCAGCCAGATCAGGCCTGCAAAGAAACTGCGTTTCACAGGCCTTTGGAAGAGATGTTCCCGGTAGGCTGTAAGAGCACTGTGCAGAGCGAGTTGTTTCTTAGCTTCCCAAAGAGCTGGAAGCAAGATGCTGTGGGGCCCAACTCGCCCTTTGGAAAGAAGCCTGCACGTTGTGCCTTTCAGCTCTAGGGCAATGTAGCACACCCAGAGCAGAAGTCCTACTTCAGCCAGATCAGGCCTGCAAAGAAACTGCGTTTCACAGGCCTTTGGAAGAGATGTTCCCGGTAGGCTGTAAGAGCACTGTGCAGAGCGAGTTGTTTCTTAGCTTCCCAAAGAGCTGGAAGCAAGATGCTGTGGGGCCCAACTCGCCCTTTGGAAAGAAGCCTGCACGTTGTGCCTTTCAGCTCTAGGGCAATGTAGCACACCCAGAGCAGAAGTCCTACTTCAGCCAGATCAGGCCTGCAAAGAAACTGCGTTTCACAGGCCTTTGGAAGAGATGTTCCCGGTAGGCTGTAAGAGCACTGTGCAGAGCGAGTTGTTTCTTAGCTTCCCAAAGAGCTGGAAGCAAGATGCTGTGGGGCCCAACTCGCCCTTTGGAAAGAAGCCTGCACGTTGTGCCTTTCAGCTCTAGGGCAATGTAGCACACCCAGAGCAGAAGTCCTACTTCAGCCAGATCAGGCCTGCAAAGAAACTGCGTTTCACAGGCCTTTGGAAGAGATGTTCCCGGTAGGCTGTAAGAGCACTGTGCAGAGCGAGTTGTTTCTTAGCTTCCCAAAGAGCTGGAAGCAAGATGCTGTGGGGCCCAACTCGCCCTTTGGAAAGAAGCCTGCACGTTGTGCCTTTCAGCTCTAGGGCAATGTAGCACACCCAGAGCAGAAGTCCTACTTCAGCCAGATCAGGCCTGCAAAGAAACTGCGTTTCACAGGCCTTTGGAAGAGATGTTCCCGGTAGGCTGTAAGAGCACTGTGCAGAGCGAGTTGTTTCTTAGCTTCCCAAAGAGCTGGAAGCAAGATGCTGTGGGGCCCAACTCGCCCTTTGGAAAGAAGCCTGCACGTTGTGCCTTTCAGCTCTAGGGCAATGTAGCACACCCAGAGCAGAAGTCCTACTTCAGCCAGATCAGGCCTGCAAAGAAACTGCGTTTCACAGGCCTTTGGAAGAGATGTTCCCGGTAGGCTGTAAGAGCACTGTGCAGAGCGAGTTGTTTCTTAGCTTCCCAAAGAGCTGGAAGCAAGATGCTGTGGGGCCCAACTCGCCCTTTGGAAAGAAGCCTGCACGTTGTGCCTTTCAGCTCTAGGGCAATGTAGCACACCCAGAGCAGAAGTCCTACTTCAGCCAGATCAGGCCTGCAAAGAAACTGCGTTTCACAGGCCTTTGGAAGAGATGTTCCCGGTAGGCTGTAAGAGCACTGTGCAGAGCGAGTTGTTTCTTAGCTTCCCAAAGAGCTGGAAGCAAGATGCTGTGGGGCCCAACTCACCCTTTGGAAAGAAGCCTGCACGTTGTGCCTTTCAGCTCTAGGGCAATGTAGCACACCCAGAGCAGAAGTCCTACTTCAGCCAGATCAGGCCTGCAAAGAAACTGCGTTTCACAGGCCTTTGGAAGAGATGTTCCCGGTAGGCTGTAAGAGCACTGTGCAGAGCGAGTTGTTTCTTAGCTTCCCAAAGAGCTGGAAGCAAGATGCTGTGGGGCCCAACTCGCCCTTTGGAAAGAAGCCTGCACGTTGTGCCTTTCAGCTCTAGGGCAATGTAGCACACCCAGAGCAGAAGTCCTACTTCAGCCAGATCAGGCCTGCAAAGAAACTGCGTTTCACAGGCCTTTGGAAGAGATGTTCCCGGTAGGCTGTAAGAGCACTGTGCAGAGCGAGTTGTTTCTTAGCTTCCCAAAGAGCTGGAAGCAAGATGCTGTGGGGACCAACTCGCCCTTTGGAAAGAAGCCTGCACGTTGTGCCTTTCAGCTCTAGGGCAAAGTAGAACACCCAGAGCAGAAGTCCTACTTCAGCCAGATCAGGCCTGCAAAGAAACTGCGTTTCACAGGCCTTTGGAAGAGATGTTCCCGGTAGGCTGTAAGAGCACTGTGCAGAGCGTGTTGTATCTTAGCTTCCCAAAGAGCTGGAAGCAAGATGCTGTGGGGCCCAACTCGCCCTTTGGAAAGAAGCCTGCACGTTGTGCCTTTCAGCTCTAGGGCAATGTAGCACACCCAGAGCAGAAGTCCTACTTCAGCCAGATCAGGCCTGCAAAGAAACTGCGTTTCACAGGCCTTTGGAAGAGATGTTCCCGGTAGGCTGTAAGAGCACTGTGCAGAGCGAGTTGTTTCTTAGCTTCCCAAAGAGCTGGAAGCAAGATGCTGTGTGGCCCAACTCGCCCTTTGCAAAGAAGCCTGCACGTTGTGCCTTTCAGCTCTAGGGCAATGTAGCACACCCAGAGCAGAAGTCCTACTTCAGCCAGATCAGGCCTGCAAAGAAACTGCGTTTCACAGGCCTTTGGAAGAGATGTTCCCGGTAGGCTGTAAGAGCACTGTGCAGAGCGAGTTGTTTCTTAGCTTCCCAAAGAGCTGGAAGCAAGATGCTGTGGGGCCCAACTCGCCCTTTGGAAAGAAGCCTGCACGTTGTGCCTTTCAGCTCTAGGGCAATGTAGCACACCCAGAGCAGAAGTCCTACTCTGCCAGATCAGGCCTGCAAAGAAACTGCGTTTCACAGGCCTTTGGAAGAGATGTTCCCGGTAGGCTGTAAGAGCACTGTGCAGAGCGAGTTGTTTCTTAGCTTCCCAAAGAGCTGGAAGCAAGATGCTGTGGGGCCCAACTCGCCCTTTGGAAAGAAGCCTGCACGTTGTGCCTTTCAGCTCTAGGGCAATGTAGCACACCCAGAGCAGAAGTCCTACTTCAGCCAGATCAGGCCTGCAAAGAAACTGCGTTTCACAGGCCTTTGGAAGAGATGTTCCCGGTAGGCTGTAAGAGCACTGTGCAGAGCGAGTTGTTTCTTAGCTTCCCAAAGAGCTGGAAGCAAGATGCTGTGGGGCCCAACTCGCCCTTTGGAAAGAAGCCTGCACGTTGTGCCTTTCAGCTCTAGGGCAATGTAGCACACCCAGAGCAGAAGTCCTACTTCAGCCAGATCAGGCCTGCAAAGAAACTGCGTTTCACAGGCCTTTGGAAGAGATGTTCCCGGTAGGCTGTAAGAGCACTGTGCAGAGCGAGTTGTTTCTTAGCTTCCCAAAGAGCTGGAAGCAAGATGCTGTGGGGCCCAACTCGCCCTTTGGAAAGAAGCCTGCACGTTGTGCCTTTCAGCTCTAGGGCAATGTAGCACACCCAGAGCAGAAGTCCTACTTCAGCCAGATCAGGCCTGCAAAGAAACTGTGTTTCACAGGCCTTTGGAAGAGATGTTCCCGGTAGGCTGTAAGAGCACTGTGCAGAGCGTGTTGTATCTTAGCTTCCCAAAGAGCTGGAAGCAAGATGCTGTGGGGCCCAACTCGCCCTTTGCAAAGAAGCCTGCACGTTGTGCCTTTCAGCTCTAGGGCAATGTAGCACACCCAGAGCAGAAGTCCTACTTCAGCCAGATCAGGCCTGCAAAGAAACTGCGTTTCACAGGCCTTTGGAAGAGATGTTCCCGGTAGGCTGTAAGAGCACTGTGCAGAGCGAGTTGTTTCTTAGCTTCCCAAAGAGCTGGAAGCAAGATGCTGTGGGGCCCAACTCGCCCTTTGGAAAGAAGCCTGCACGTTGTGCCTTTCAGCTCTAGGGCAATGTAGCACACCCAGAGCAGAAGTCCTACTTCAGCCAGATCAGGCCTGCAAAGAAACTGCGTTTCACAGGCCTTTGGAAGAGATGTTCCCGGTAGGCTGTAAGAGCACTGTGCAGAGCGAGTTGTTTCTTAGCTTCCCAAAGAGCTGGAAGCAAGATGCTGTGGGGCCCAACTCGCCCTTTGGAAAGAAGCCTGCACGTTGTGCCTTTCAGCTCTAGGGCAAAGTAGCACACCCAGAGCAGAAGTCCTACTTCAGCCAGATCAGGCCTGCAAAGAAACTGCGTTTCACAGGCCTTTGGAAGAGATGTTCCCGGTAGGCTGTAAGAGCACTGTGCAGAGCGAGTTGTTTCTTAGCTTCCCAAAGAGCTGGAAGCAATATGCTGTGGGGCCCAACTCGCCCTTTGGAAAGAAGCCTGCACGTTGTGCCTTTCAGCTCTAGGGCAATGTGGCACACCCAGAGCAGAAGTCCTACTTCAGCCAGATCAGGCCTGCAAAGAAACTGCGTTTCACAGGCCTTTGGAAGAGATGTTGCCGGTAGGCTGTAAGAGCACTGTGCAGAGCGAGTTGTTTCTTAGCTTCCCAAAGAGCTGGAAGCAAGATGCTGTGGGGCCCAACTCGCCCTTTGGAAAGAAGCCTGCACGTTGTGCCTTTCAGCTCTAGGGCAATGTAGCACACCCAGAGCAGAAGTCCTACTTCAGCCAGATCAGGCCTGCAAAGAAACTGCATATCACAGGCCTTTGGAAGAGATGTTCCCGGTAGGCTGTAAGAGCACTGTGCAGAGCGAGTTGTTTCTTAGCTTCCCAAAGAGCTGGAAGCAAGATGCTGTGGGGCCCAACTCGCCCTTTGGAAAGAAGCCTGCACGTTGTGCCTTTCAGCTCTAGGGCAATGTAGCACACCCAGAGCAGAAGTCCTACTTCAGCCAGATCAGGCCTGCAAAGAAACTGCGTTTCAAAGGCCTTTGGAAGAGATGTTCCCACTAGGGTGTAAGAGCACTGTGCAGAGCGAGTTTTTTCTTAGCTTCCCAAAGAGCTGGAAGCAAGATGTGTGGGGCCCAACTCGCCCTTTGGAAAGAAGCCTGCACGTTGTGCCTTTCAGCTCTAGGGCAATGTAGCACACCCAGAGCAGAAGTCCTACTTCAGCCAGATCTGGCCTGCAAAGAAACTGCGTTTCGCAGGCCTTTGGAAGAGATGTTCCCGTTAGGCTGTAAGAGCACTGTGCAGAGCGAGTTGTTTCTTAGCTTCCCAAAGAGCTGGAAGCAAGATGCTGTGGGGCCCAACTCGCCCTTTGGAAAGAATCCTGCACGTTGTGCCTTTCAGCTCTAGGGCAATGTAGCACACCCAGAGCAGAAGTCCTACTTCAGCCAGATCAGGCCTGGAAAGAAACTGCGTTTAACAGGACTTTGGAAGAGATGTTCCCGGTAGTCTGTAAGAGCACTATGCAGAGCGAGTTGTTTCTTAGCTTCCCAAAGAGCTGGAAGCAAGATGCTGTGGGGCCCAACTCGCCCTTTGGAAAGAAGCCTGCACGTTGTGCCTTTCAGCTCTAGGGCAATGTAGCACACCCAGAGCAGAAGTCCTACTTCAGCCAGATCAGGCCTGCAAAGAAACTGCGTTTCACAGGCCTTTGGAAGAGATGTTCCCGGTAGTCTGTAAGAGCACTGTGCAGAGCGAGTTGTTTCTTAGCTTCCCAAAGAGCTGGAAGCAAGATGCTGTGGGGCCCAACTCGCCCTTTGGAAAGAAGCCTTCACGTTGTGCCTTTCAGCTCTAGGGCAATGTAGCACACCCAGAGCAGAAGTCCTACTTCAGCCAGATCAGGCCTGCAAAGAAACTGCGTTTCACAGGCCTTTGGAAGAGATGTTGCCGGTAGGCTGTAAGAGCACTGTGCAGAGCGAGTTGTTTCTTAGCTTCCCAAAGAGCTGGAAGCAAGATGCTGTGGGGCCCAACTCGCCCTTTGGAAAGCAGCCTGCACGTTGTGCCTTTCAGCTCTAGGGCAATGTAGCACACCCAGAGCAGAAGTTCTACTTCAGTCAGATGAGGCCTGCAAAGAAACTGCGTTTCACAGGCCTTTGGAAGAGATGTTCACACTAGTGTGTAAGAGCACTGAGCAGAGCGAGTTTTTTCTTAGCTTCCCAAAGAGCTGGAAGCAAGATGCTGTGGGGCCCAACTCGCCCTTTGGAAAGCAGCCTGCACGTTGTGCCTTTCAGCTCTAGGGCAATGTAGCACACCCAGAGCAGAAGTCCTACTTCAGCCAGATCAGGCCTGCAAAGAAACTGCGTTGCACAGGCCTTTGGAAGAGATGTTCCCGGTAGGCTGTAAGAGCACTGTGCAGAGCGAGTTGTTTCTTAGCTTCCGAAAGTGCTGGAAGCAAGATGCTGTGGGGCCCAACTCGCCCTTTGCAAAGAAGCCTGCACGTTGTGCCTTTCGGCTCTAGGGCAAAGTAGCACACTGAGAGCAGAAGTCCTACTTCAGCCAGATCAGGCCTGCAAAGAAACTGCGTTTCACAGGCCTTTGGAAGAGATGTTCCCGGTAGGCTGTAGGAGCACTGTGCAGAGCGACTTTTTTCTTAGCTTCCCAATGAGCTGGAAGCAAGATGCTGTGGGGCCCAACTCGCCCTTTGGAAAGAAGCCTGCACGTTGTGCCTTTCAGCTCTAGGGCAATGTAGCACACCCAGAGCAGAAGTCCTACTTCAGCCAGATCAGGCCTGCAAAGAAACTGCGTTTCACAGGCCTTTGGAAGAGATCTTCCCGGTAGGCTGTAAGAGCACTGTGCAGAGCGAGTTGTTTCTTAGCTTCCCAAAGAGCTGGAAGCAAGATGCTGTGGGGCCCAACTCGCCCTTTGGAAAGAAGCCTGCACGTTGTGACTTTCAGCTCTAAGGCAATGTAGCACACCCAGAGCAGAAGTCCTACTTCAGCCAGATCAGGCCTGCAAGGAAACTGCGTTTCACAGGCCTTTGGAAGAGATGTTGCCGGTAGGCTGTAAGAGCACTGTGCAGAGCGAGTTGTTTCTTAGCTTCCCAAAGAGCTGGAAGCAAGATGCTGTGGGGCCCAACTCGCCCTTTGGAAAGAAGCCTGCACGTTGTGGCTTTCAGCTCTAGGTCAATGTAGCACATCCAGAGCAGAAGTTCTACTTCAGCCAGATGAGGCCTGCAAAGAAACTGCGTTTCACAGGCCTTTGGAAGAGATGTTCACACTAGTGAGTAAGAGCACTGAGCAGAGCGAGTTGTTTCTTAGCTTCCCAAAGAGCTGGAAGCAAGATGCTGTGGGGCCCAACTCGCCCTTTGGAAAGAAGCCTGCACGTTCTGCCTTTCAGCTCTAGGGCAATGTAGCACACCCAGAGCAGAAGTCCTACTTCAGCCAGATCAGGCCTGGAAAGAAACTGCGTTTAACAGGACTTTGGAAGAGGTGTTCCCGGTAGTCTGTAAGAGCACTGTTCAGAGCGAGTTGTTTCTTAGCTTCCCAAAGAGCTGGAAGCAAGATGCTGTGGGGCCCAACTCGCCCTTTGGAAAGAAGGCTGCACGTTGTGCCTTTCAGCTCTAGGGCAATGTAGCACACCCAGAGCAGAAGTCCTACTTCAGCCAGATCAGGCCTGCAAAGAAACTGCGTTTCACAGGCCTTTGGAAGAGATGTTCCCGGTAGTCTGTAAGAGCACTGTGCAGAGCGAGTTGTTTCTTAGCTTCCCAAAGAGCTGGAAGCAAGATGCTGTGGGGCCCAACTCGGCCTTTGGAAAGAAGCCTTCACATTGTGCCTTTCAGCTCTAGGGCAATGTAGCACACCCAGAGCAGAAGTCCTACTTCAGCCAGATCAGGCCTGCAAAGAAACTGCGTTTCACAGGCCTTTGGAAGAGATGTTGCCGGTAGGCTGTAAGAGCACTGTGCAGAGCGAGTTGTTTCTTAGCTTCCCAAAGAGCTGGAAGCAAGATGCTGTGGGGCCCAACTCGCCCTTTGTAGCAGCCTGCACGTTGTGCCTTTCAGCTCTAGGGCAATGTAGCACACCCAGAGCAGAAGTCCTACTTCAGCCAGATCAGGCCTGCAAAGAAACTGCGTTTCACAGGCCTTTGGAAGAGATGTTCCCGGTAGGCTGTAAGAGCACTGTGCAGAGCGAGTTGTTTCTTAGCTTCCGAAAGAGCTGGAAGCAAGATGCTGTGGGGCCCAACTCGCCCTTTGCAAAGAAGCCTGCACGTTGTGCCTTTCGGCTCTAGGGCAAAGTAGCACACTGGGAGCAGAAGTCCTACTTCAGCCAGATCAGGCCTGCAAAGAAACTGCGTTTCACAGGCCTTTGGAAGAGATGTTCCCGGTAGGCTGTAAGAGCACTGTGCAGAGCGACTTTTTTCTTAGCTTCCCAATGAGCTGGAAGCAAGATGCTGTGGGGCCCAACTCGCCCTTTTGAAAGAAGCCTGCACGTTGTGCCTTTCAGCTCTAGGGCAATGTAGCACACCCAGAGCAGAATTCCTACTTCAGCCAGATCAGGCCTGCAAAGAAACTGCGTTTCACAGGCCTTTGGAAGAGATGTTCCCGGTAGGCTGTAAGAGCACTGTGCAGAGCGAGTTCTTTCTTAGCTTCCCAAAGAGCTGGAAGCAAGATGCTGAGGGGCCCAACTCGCCCTTTGGAAAGAAGCCTGCACGTTCTGCCTTTCAGCTCTAGGGCAATGTAGCACACCCAGAGCAGAAGTCCTACTTCAGCCAGATCAGGCATGCAAAGAAACTGCGTTTCACAGGCCTTTGGAAGAGATGTTGCCGGTAGGCTGTAAGAGCACTGTGCAGAGCGAGTTGTTTCTTAGCTTCCCAAAGAGCTGGAAGCAAGATGCTGTGGGGCCCAACTCGCCCTTTGGAAAGAAGCCTGCACGTTGTGGCTTTCAGCTCTAGGGCAATGTAGCACACCCAGAGCAGAAGTTCTACTTCAGTCAGATGAGGCCTGCAAAGAAACTGCGTTTCACAGGCCTTTGGAAGAGATGTTCACACTAGTGTGTAAGAGCACTGAGCAGAGCGAGTTGTTTCTTAGCTTCCCAAAGAGCTGGAAGCAAGATGCTGTGGGGCCCAACTCGCCCTTTGGAAAGCAGCCTGCACGTTGTGCCTTTCAGCTCTAGGGCAATGTAGCACACCCAGAGCAGAAGTCCTACTTCAGCCAGATCAGGCCTGCAAAGAAACTGCATTGCACAGGCCTTTGGAAGAGATGTTCCCGGTAGGCTGTAAGAGCACTGTGCAGAGCGAGTTGTTTCTTAGCTTCCGAAAGAGCTGGAAGCAAGATGCTGTGGGGCCCAACTCGCCCTTTGCAAAGAAGCCTGCACGTTGTGCCTTTCGGCTCTAGGGCAAAGTAGCACACTGAGAGCAGAAGTCCTACTTCAGCCAGATCAGGCCTGCAAAGAAACTGCGTTTCACAGGCCTTTGGAAGAGATGTTCCCGGTAGGCTGTAAGAGCACTGTGCAGAGCGACTTTTTTCTTAGCTTCCCAATGAGCTGGAAGCAAGATGCTGTGGGGCCCAACTCGCCCTTTGGAAAGAAGCCTGCACGTTGTGCCTTTCAGCTCTAGGGCAATGTAGCACACCCAGAGCAGAAGTCCTACTTCAGCCAGATCAGGCCTGCAAAGAAACTGCGTTTCACAGGCCTTTGGAAGAGATCTTCCCGGTAGGCTGTAAGAGCACTGTGCAGAGCGAGTTGTTTCTTAGCTTCCCAAAGAGCTGGAAGCAAGATGCTGTGGGGCCCAACTCGCCCTTGGGAAAGAAGCCTGCACGTTGTGCCTTTCAGCTCTAGGGCAATGTAGCACACCCAGAGCAGAAGTCCTACTTCAGCCAGATCAGGCCTGCAAGGAAACTGCGTTTCACAGGCCTTTGGAAGAGATGTTGCCGGTAGGCTGTAAGAGCACTGTGCAGAGCGAGTTGTTTCTTAGCTTCCCAAAGAGCTGGAAGCAAGATGCTGTGGGGCCCAACTCGCCCTTTGGAAAGAAGCCTGCACGTTGTGGCTTTCAGCTCTAGGTCAATGTAGCACACCCAGAGCAGAAGTTCTACTTCAGCCAGATCAGGCCTGCAAAGAAACTGCGTTTCACAGGCCTTTGGAAGAGATGTTCACACTAGAGAGTAAGAGCACTGAGCAGAGCGAGTTGTTTCTTAGCTTCCCAAAGAGCTGGAAGCAAGATGCTGTGGGGCCCAACTCGCCCTTTGGAAAGAAGCCTGCACGTTGTGCCTTTCAGCTCTAGGGCAATGTAGCACACCCAGAGCAGAAGTCCTACTTCAGCCAGATCAGGCCTGCAAAGAAACTGCGTTTCACAGGCCTTTGGAAGAGATGTTCCCGGTAGTCTGTAAGAGCACTGTGCAGAGCGAGTTGTTTCTTAGCTTCCCAAAGAGCTGGAAGCAAGATGCTGTGGGGCCCAACTCGCCCTTTGGAAAGAAGCCTTCACGTTGTGCCTTTCAGCTCTAGGGCAATGTAGCACACCCAGAGCAGAAGTCCTACTTCAGCCAGATCAGGCCTGCAAAGAAACTGCCTTTCACAGGCCTTTGGAAGAGATGTTCCCGGTAGGGTGTAAGAGCACTGTGCAGAGCGAGTTGTTTCTTAGCTTCCCAAAGAGCTGGAAGCAAGATGCTGTGGGGCCCAACTCGCCCTTTCGAAAGAAGCCTGCACGTTGTGCCTTTCAGCTCTAGGGCAATGTAGCACACCCAGAGCAGAAGTCCTACTTCAGCCAGATCAGGCCTGCAAAGAAACTGCGTTTCACAGGCCTTTGGAAGAGATGTTCCCGGTAGGCTGTAAGAGCACTGTGCAGAGCGAGTTGTTTCTTAGCTTCTGAAAGAGCTGGAAGCAAGATGCTGTGGGGCCCAACTCGCCCTTTGCAAAGAAGCCTGCACATTGTGATTTTCGGCTCTAGGGCAAAGTAGCACACTGAGAGCAGAAGTCCTGCTTCAGCCAGATCAGGCCTGCAAAGAAACTGCGTTTCACAGGCCTTTGGAAGAGATGTTCCCGGTAGGCTGTAAGAGCACTGTGCAGAGCGACTTTTTTCTTAGCTTCCCAATGAGCTGGAAGCAAGATGCTGTGGGGCCCAACTCGCCCTTTGGAAAGAAGCCTGCACGTTGTGCCTTTCAGCTCTAGGGCAATGTAGCACACCCAGAGCAGAATTCCTACTTCAGCCAGATCAGGCCTGCAAAGAAACTGCGTTTCACAGGCCTTTGGAAGAGATGTTCCCGGTAGGCTGTAAGAGCACTGTGCAGAGCGAGTTGTTTCTTAGCATCCCAAAGAGCTGGAAGCAAGATGCTGTGGGGCCCAACTCGCCCTTTGGAAAGAAGCCTGCACGTTGTGCCTTTCAGCTCTACGGCAATGTAGCACACCCAGAGCAGAAGTCCTACTTCAGCCAGATCAGGCCTGCAAAGAAACTGCGTTTCACAGGCCTTTGGAAGAGGTGTTGCCGGTAGGCTGTAAGAGCACTGTGCAGAGCGAGTTGTTTCTTAGCTTCCCAAAGAGCTGGAAGCAAGATGCTGTGGGGCCCAACTCGCCCTTTGGAAAGAAGCCTGCACGTTGTGGCTTTCAGCTCTAGGGCAATGTAGCACACCCAGAGCAGAAGTTCTACTTCAGTCAGATGAGGCCTGCAAAGAAACTGCGTTTCACAGGCCTTTGGAAGAGGTGTTCACACTAGTGTGTAAGAGCACTATGCAGAGCGAGTTGTTTCTTAGCTTCCCAAAGAGCTGGAAGCAAGATGCTGTGGGGCCCAACTCGCCCTTTGGAAAGCAGCCTGCACGTTGTGCCTTTCAGCTCTAGGGCAATGTAGCACACCCAGAGCAGAAGTCCTACTTCAGCCAGATCAGGCCTGCAAAGAAACTGCGTTGCACAGGCCTTTGGAAGAGATGTTCCCGGTAGGCTGTAAGAGCACTGTGCAGAGCGAGTTGTTTCTTAGCTTCCGAAAGAGCTGGAAGCAAGATGCTGTGGGGCCCAACTCGCCCTTTGCAAAGAAGCCTGCACGTTGTGCCTTTCGGCTCTAGGGCAAAGTAGCACACTGAGAGCAGAAGTCCTACTTCAGCCAGATCAGGCCTGCAAAGAAACTGCGTTTCACAGGCCTTTGGAAGAGATGTTCCCGGTAGGCTGTAAGAGCACTGTGCAGAGCGACTTTTTTCTTAGCTTCCCAATGAGCTGGAAGCAAGATGCTGTGGGGCCCAACTCGCCCTTTGGAAAGAAGCCTGCACGTTGTGCCTTTCAGCTCTAGGGCAATGTAGCACACCCAGAGCAGAAGTCCTACTTCAGCCAGATCAGGCCTGCAAAGAAACTGCGTTTCACAGGCCTTTGGAAGAGATCTTCCCGGTAGGCTGTAAGAGCACTGTGCAGAGCGAGTTGTTTCTTAGCTTCCCAAAGAGCTGGAAGCAAGATGCTGTGGGGCCCAACTCGCCCTTGGGAAAGAAGCCTGCACGTTGTGCCTTTCAGCTCTAGGGCAATGTAGCACACCCAGAGCAGAAGTCCTACTTCAGCCAGATCAGGCCTGCAAGGAAACTGCGTTTCACAGGCCTTTGGAAGAGATGTTGCCGGTAGGCTGTAAGAGCACTGTGCAGAGCGAGTTGTTTCTTAGCTTCCCAAAGAGCTGGAAGCAAGATGCTGTGGGGCCCAACTCGCCCTTTGGAAAGGAGCCTGCACGTTGTGGCTTTCAGCTCTAGGTCAATGTAGCACACCCAGAGCAGAAGTTCTACTTCAGCCAGATGAGGCCTGCAAAGAAACTGCGTTTCACAGGCCTTTGGAAGAGATGTTCACACTAGTGAGTAAGAGCACTGAGCAGAGCGAGTTGTTTCTTAGCTTCCCAAAGAGCTGGAAGCAAGATGCTGTGGGGCCCAACTCGCCCTTTGGAAAGAAGCCTGCACGTTCTGCCTTTCAGCTCTAGGGCAATGTAGCACAGCCAGAGCAGAAGTCCGACTTCAGCCAGATCAGGCCTGCAAAGAAACTGCGTTTCACAGGCCTTTGGAAGAGATGTTCCCGGTAGGCTGTAAGAGCACTGTGCAGAGCGAGTTGTTTCTTAGCTTCCCAAAGAGCTGGAAGCAAGATGCTGTGGGGCCAAACTCGCCCTTTGGAAAGAAGCCTGCACGTTGTGCCTTTCGGCTCTAGGGCAATGTAGCACACACAGAGCAGAAGTCCTACTTCAGCCAGATCAGGCCTGCAAAGAAACTGCGTTTCACAGGCCTTTGGAAGAGATGTTGCCGGTAGGCTGTAAGAGCACTGTGCAGAGCGAGTTGTTTCTTAGCTTCCCAAAAAGCTGGAAGCAAGATGCTGTGGGGCCCAACTCGCCCTTTGGAAAGAAGCCTGCACGTTGTGCCTTTCAGCTCTAGGGCAATGTAGCACACCCAGAGCAGAAGTCCTACTTCAGCCAGATCAGGCCTGCAAAGAAACTGCGTTTCACAGGCCTTTGGAAGAGATGTTCACACTAGTGCGTAAGAGCACTGAGCAGAGCGAGTTGTTTCTTAGCTTCCCAAAGAGCTGGAAGCAAGATGCTGTGGGGCCCAACTCGCCCTTTGGAAAGAAGCCTGCACGTTCTGCCTTTCAGCTCTAGGGCAATGTAGCACACCCAGAGCAGAAGTCCTACTTCAGCCAGATCAGGCCTGCAAAGAAACTGCGTTTCACAGGCCTTTGGAAGAAATGTTGCCGGTAGGCTGTAAGAGCACTGTGCAGTGCGAGTTGTTTCTTAGCTTCCCAAAGAGCTGGAAGCAAGATGCTGTGGGGCCCAACTCGCCCTTTGGAAAGAAGCCTTCACGTTGTGCCTTTCAGCTCTAGGGCAATGTAGCACACCCAGAGCAGAAGTCCTACTCTGCCAGATCAGGCCTGCAAAGAAACTGCGTTTCACAGGCCTTTGGAAGAGATGTTCCCGGTAGGCTGTAAGAGCACTGTGCAGAGCGAGTTGTTTCTTAGCTTCCCAAAGAGCTGGAAGCAAGATGCTGTGGGGACCAACTCGCCCTTTGGAAAGAAGCCTGCACGTTGTGCCTTTCAGCTCTAGGGCAAAGTAGAACACCGAGAGCAGAAGTCCTGCTTCAGCCAGATCAGGCCTGCAAAGAAACTGCGTTTCACAGGCCTTTGGAAGAGATGTTCCTGGTAGGCTGTAAGAGCACTGTGCAGAGCGAGTTGTTTCTTAGCTTCCCAAAGAGCTGGAAGCAAGATGCTGTGGGGCCAAACTCGCCCTTTGGAAAGAAGCCTGCACGATGTGCCTTTCAGCTCTAGGGCAAAGTAGCACACCCAGAGCAGAAGTCCTACTTCAGCCAGATCAGGCCTGAAAAGAAACTGCGTTTCACAGGCCTTTGGAATAGATGTTCCTGGTAGGCTGTAAGAACACTGTGAAGAGCGAGTTGTTTCTTAGCTTCCCAAAGAGCTTGAGGCAAGATGTGTGGGGCCCAACTCGCCCTTTCTAAAGAAGCCTGCACGTTGTGCCTTTCAGCTCTAGGGCAATGTAGCACACCCAGAGCAGAAGTCCTACTTCAGCCAGATCTGGCCTGCAAAGAAACTGCGTTTCACAGGCCTTTGGAAGAGATGTTCCCACTGGGGTGTAAGAGCACTGAGCACAGCAAGTTGTTTCTTAGCTTCCCAAAGAGCTGGAAGCAAGATGCTGTGGGGCCCAACTCGCCCTTTGGAAAGAAGCCTGCACGTTGTGCCTTTCAGCTCTAGGGCAATGTAGCACACCCAGAGCAGAAGTCCTACTTCAGCCAGATCAGGCCTGCAAAGAAACTGCGTTTCACAGGCCTTTGGAAGAGATGTTCCCGGTAGGCTGTAAGAGCACTGTGCAGAGCGAGTTGTTTCTTAGCTTCCCAAAGAGCTGGAAGCAATCTGCTGTGGGGCCCAACTCGCCCTTTGGAAAGAAGCCGGCACGTTGTGCCTTTCAGCTCTAGGGCAATGTAGCACACCCAGAGCAGAAGTCCTACTTCAGCCAGATCAGGCGTGCAAAGAAACTGCATTTCACAGGCCTTTGGAAGAGATGTTCCCGGTAGGCTGTAAGAGCACTGTGCAGCGAGTGGTTTCTTAGCTTCCCAAAGAGCTGGAAGCAAGATGCTGTGGGGCCCAACTCGCCCTTTGGAAAGAAGACTGCACGTTGTGCCTTTCAGCTCTAGGGCAATGTAGCACACCCAGAGCAGAAGTCCTACATCTGCCAGATCAGGCCTGCAAAGAAACTGCGTTTCACAGGCCTTTGGAAGAGATGTTCCCGGTAGGCTGTAAGAGCACAGTGCAGAGCGAGTTGTTTCTTAGCTTCCCAAAGAGCTGGAAGCAATCTGCTGTGGGGCCCAACTCGCCCTTTGGAAAGAAGCCTGCACGTTGTGCCTTTCAGCTCTAGGGCAATGTAGCACACCCAGAGCAGAAGTCCTACTTCAGCCAGATCAGGCCTGCAAAGAAACTGCGTTTCACAGGCCTTTGGAAGAGATGTTGCCGGTAGGCTGTAAGAGCACTGTGCAGAGCGAGTTGTTTCTTAGCTTCCCAAAGAGCTGGAAGCAAGATGCTGTGGGGCCCAACTCGCCCTTTGGAAAGAAGCCTGCACGTTGTGCCTTTCAGCTCTAGGGCAATGTAGCACACCCAGAGCAGAAGTCCTACTTCAGCCAGATCAGGCCTGCAAAGAAACTGCGTTTCAAAGGCCTTTGGAAGAGATGTTCCCACTAGGGTGTAAGAGCACTGTGCAGAGCGAGTTGTTTCTTAGCTTCCCAAAGAGCTGGAAGCACGATTCTGTGGGGCTCAACTCGCCCTTTGGAAAGAAGCCTGCACGTTGTGCCTTTCAGCTCTAGGGCAATGTAGCACACCCAGAGCAGAAGTCCTACTTCAGCCAGATCAGGCCTGCAAAGAAACTGCGTTTCACAGGCCTTTGGAAGAGATGTTCCCGGTAGGCTGCAAGAGCACTGTGCAGAGCGAGTTTTTTCTTAGCTTCCCAAAGAGCTTGAAGCAAGATGTGTGGGGCCCAACTCGCCCTTTGGAAAGAAGCCTGCACGTTGTGCCTTTCAGCTCTAGGGCAATGTAGCACACCCAGAGCAGAAGTCCTACTTCAGCCAGATCTGGCCTGCAAAGAAACTGCGTTTCGCAGGCCTTTGGTAGAGATGTTCCCGTTAGGCTGTAAGAGCACTGTGCAGAGCGAGTTGTTTCTTAGCTTCCCAAAGAGCTGGAAGCAAGATGCTGTGGGGCCCAACTCGCGCTTTGGAAAGAATCCTGCACGTTGTGCCTTTCAGCTCTAGGGCAATGTAGCACACCCAGAGCAGAAGTCCTACTTCAGCCAGATCAGGCCTGGAAAGAAACTGCGTTTAACAGGACCTTGGAAGAGGTGTTCCCGGTAGTCTGTAAGAGCACTATGCAGAGCGAGTTGTTTCTTAGCTTCCCAAAGAGCTGGAAGCAAGATGCTGTGGGGCCCAACTCGCCCTTTGGACAGAAGCCTGCACGTTGTGCCTTTCAGCTCTAGGGCAATGTAGCACACCCAGAGCAGAAGTCCTACTTCAGCCAGATCAGGCCTGCAAAGAAACTGCGTTTCACAGGCCTTTGGAAGAGATGTTCCCGGTAGGCTGTAAGAGCACTGTGCAGAGCGAGTTGTTTCTTAGCTTCCCAAAGAGCTGGAAGCAAGATGCTGTGGGGCCCAACTCGCCCTTTGGAAAGAAGCCTGCACGTTGTGCCTTTCAGCTCTAGGGCAATGTAGCACACCCAGAGCAGAAGTCCTACTTCAGCCAGATCAGGCCTGCAAAGAAACTGCATTTCACAGGCCTTTGGAAGAGATGTTCCAGGTAGGCTGTAAGAGCACTGTGCAGAGCGAGTTGTTTCTTAGCTTCCCAAAGAGCTGGAAGCAAGATGCTGTGGGGCCCAACTCGCCGTTTGGAAAGAAGCCTGCAGGTTGTGCCTTTCAGCTCTAGGGCAATTTAGCAAACCCAGAGCAGAAGTCCTACTTCAGCCAGATCAGACCTGCAAAGAAACTGCGTTTCACAGGCCTTTGGAAGAGATGTTCCCGGTAGGCTGTAAGAGCACTGTGCAGAGCGAGTTGTTTCTTAGCTTCCCAAAGAGCTGGAAGCAAGATGCTGTGGGGCCAAACTCGCCCTTTGGAAAGAAGCCTGCACGTTGTGCCTTTCGGCTCTAGGGCAATGTAGCACACACAGAGCAGAAGTCCTACTTCAGCCAGATCAGGCCTGTCAAGAAACTGCGTTTCACAGGCCTTTGGAAGAGATGTTGCCGGTAGGCTGTAAGAGCACTGTGCAGAGCGAGTTGTTTCTTAGCTTCCCAAAAAGCTGGAAGCAAGATGCTGTGGGGCCCAACTCGCCCTTTGGAAAGAAGCCTGCACGTTGTGCCTTTCAGCTCTAGGGCAATGTAGCACACCCAGATCAGAAGTCCTACTTCAGCCAGATCAGGCCTGCAAAGAAACTGCGTTTCACAGGCCTTTGGAAGAGATGTTCACACTAGTGCGTAAGAGCACTGAGCAGAGCGAGTTGTTTCTTAGCTTCCCAAAGAGCTGGAAGCAAGATGCTGTGGGGCCCAACTCGCCCTTTGGAAAGAAGCCTGCACGTTCTGCCTTTCAGCTCTAGGGCAATGTAGCACACCCAGAGCAGAAGTCCTACTTCAGCCAGATCAGGCCTGCAAAGAAACTGCGTTTCACAGGCCTTTGGAAGAAATGTTGCCGGTAGGCTGTAAGAGCACTGTGCAGTGCGAGTTGTTTCTTAGCTTCCCAAAGAGCTGGAAGCAAGATGCTGTGGGGCCCAACTCGCCCTTTGGAAAGAAGCCTGCACGTTGTGCCTTTCAGCTCTAGGGCAATGTAGCACACCCAGAGCAGAAGTCCTACTCTGCCAGATCAGGCCTGCAAAGAAACTGCGTTTCACAGGCCTTTGGAAGAGATGTTCCCGGTAGGCTGTAAGAGCACTGTGCAGAGCGAGTTGTTTCTTAGCTTCCCAAAGAGCTGGAAGCAAGATGCTGTGGGGACCAACTCGCCCTTTGGAAAGAAGCCTGCACGTTGTGCCTTTCAGCTCTAGGGCAAAGTAGAACACCGAGAGCAGAAGTCCTGCTTCAGCCAGATCAGGCCTGCAAAGAAACTGCGTTTCACAGGCCTTTGGAAGAGATGTTCCAGGTAGGCTGTAAGAGCACTGTGCAGAGCGAGTTGTTTCTTAGCTTCCCAAAGAGCTGGAAGCAAGATGCTGTGGGGCCCAACTCGCCCTTTGGAAAGATGCCTGCACGTTGTGCCTTTCAGCTCTAGGGCAATGTAGCACACCCAGAGCAGAAGTCCTACTTCAGCCAGATCAGGCCTGCAAAGAAACTGCGTTTCACAGGCCTTTGGAAGAGATGTTCCCGGTAGGCTGTAAGAGCACTGTGAAGAGCGAGTTGTTTCTTAGCTTCCCAAAGAGCTGGAAGCAAGATGCTGTGGGGCCCAACTCGCCCTTTGGAAAGAAGCCTGCACGATGTGCCTTTCAGCTCTAGGGCAAAGTAGCACACCCAGAGCAGAAGTCCTACTTCAGCCAGATCAGGCCTGAAAAGAAACTGCGTTTCACAGGCCTTTGGAATAGATGTTCCTGGTAGGCTGTAAGAACACTGTGAAGAGCGAGTTGTTTCTTAGCTTCCCAAAGAGCTTGAGGCAAGATGTGTGGGGCCCAACTCGCCCTTTCTAAAGAAGCCTGCACGTTGTGCCTTTCAGCTCTAGGGCAATGTAGCACACCCAGAGCAGAAGTCCTACTTCAGCCAGATCTGGCCTGCAAAGAAACTGCGTTTCGCAGGCCTTTGGAAGAGATGTTCCCGTTAGGCTGTAAGAGCACTGTGCAGAGCGACTTGTTTCTTAGCTTCCCAAAGAGCTGGAAGCAAGATGCTGTGGGGCCCAACTCGCCCTTTGGAAAGAAGCCTGCACGTTTTGCCTTTCAGCTCTAGGGCAATGTAGCACACCCAGAGCAGAAGTCCTACTTCAGCCAGATCAGGCCTGGAAAGAAACTGCGTTTAACAGGACTTTGGAAGAGATGTTCCCGGTAGTCTGTAAGAGCACTGTGCAGAGCGAGTTGTTTCTTAGCTTCCCAAAGAGCTGGAAGCAAGATGCTGTGGGGCCCAACTCGCCCTTTGGAAAGAAGCCTGCACGTTGTGCCTTTCACCTCTAGGGCAATGTAGCACACCCAGAGCAGAAGTCCTACTTCAGCCAGATCAGGCCTGCAAAGAAACTGCGTTTCACAGGCCTTTGGAAGAGATGTTCCCGGTAGTCTGTAAGAGCACTGTGCAGAGCGAGTTGTTTCTTAGCTTCCCAAAGAGCTGGAAGCAAGATGCTGTGGGGCCCAACTCGCCCTTTGGAAAGAAGCCTGCACGTTGTGCCTTTCGGCTCTAGGGCAAAGTAGCACACTAAGAGCAGAAGTCCTACTCTGCCAGATCAGGCCTGCAAAGAAACTGCGTTTCACAGGCCTTTGGAAGAGATGTTCCAGGTAGGCTGTAAGAGCACTGTGCAGAGCGAGTTGTTTCTTAGCTTCCCAAAGAGTTGGAAGCAAGATGCTGTGGGGACCAACTCGCCCTTTGGATAGAAGCCTGCACGTTGTGCCTTTCAGCTCTAGGGCAAAGTAGAACACCGAGAGCAGAAGTCCTGCTTCAGCCAGACCAGGCCTGCAAAGAAGCTGCATTTCACAGGCCTTTGTAAGAGATGTTCCCGGTAGGCTGTAAGAGCACTGTGCAGAGCGAGTTGTTTCTTAGCTTCCCAAAGAGCTGGAAGCAAGATGCTGTGGGGCCCAACTCGCCCTTTGGAAAGAAGCCTGCACGTTGTGCCTTTCAGCTCTAGGGCAATGTAGCACACCCAGAGCAGAAGTCCTACTTCAGCCAGATCAGACCTGCAAAGAAACTGCGTTTCACAGGCCTTTGGAAGACATGTTCCCACTAGGCTGTAAGAGCACTGTGCAGAGCGAGTTGTTTCTTAGCTTCCCAAAGAGCTGGAAGCAAGATGCTGTGGGGCCAAACTCGCCCTTTGGAAAGAAGCCTGCACGTTGTGCCTTTCAGCTCTAGGGCAATGTAGCACACCCAGAGCAGAAGTCCTACTTCAGCCAGATCAGGCCTGCAAAGAAACTGCGTTTCACAGGCCTTTGGAAGAGATGTTCCCGGTAGGCTGTAAGAGCACTGTGCAGAGCGAGTTGTTTCTTAGCTTCCCAAAGAGCTGGAAGCAAGATGCTGTGGGGCCCAACTCGCCCTTTGGAAAGAAGCCTGCACGTTGTGCCTTTCAGCTCTAGGGCAATGTAGCACACCCAGAGCAGAAGTCCTACTTCAGCCAGATCAGGCCTGCAAAGAAACTGCGTTTCACAGGCCTTTGGAAGAGATGTTCACACTAGTGTGTAAGAGCACTGAGCAGAGCGAGATGTTTCTTAGCTTCCCAAAGAGCTGGAAGCAAGATGCTGTGGGGCCCAACTCGCCCTTTGGAAAGAAGCCTGCACGTTCTGCCTTTCAGCTCTAGGGCAATGTAGCACACCCAGAGCAGAAGTCCTACTTCAGCCAGATCAGGCCTGCAAAGAAACTGCGTTTCACAGGCCTTTGGAAGAGATGTTCCCGGTAGTCTGTAAGAGCACTGTGCAGTGCGAGTTGTTTCTTAGCTTCCCAAAGAGCTGGAAGCAAGATGCTGTGGGGCCCAACTCGCCCTTTGGAAAGAAGCCTGCACATTGTGCCTTTCAGCTCTAGGGCAATGTAGCACACCCAGAGCAGAAGTCCTACTCTGCCAGATCAGGCCTGCAAAGAAACTGCGTTTCACAGGCCTTTGGAAGAGATGTTCCCGGTAGGCTGTAAGAGCACTGTGCAGAGCGAGTTGTTTCTTAGCTTCCCAAAGAGCTGGAAGCAAGATGCTGTGGGGACCAACTCGCCCTTTGCAAAGAAGCCTGCACGTTGTGCCTTTCAGCTCTAGGGCAAAGTAGAACACCGAGAGCAGAAGTCCTGCTTCAGCCAGATCAGGCCTGCAAAGAAACTGCGTTTCACAGGCCTTTGGAAGAGATGTTCCCGGTAGGCTGTAAGAGCACTGTGCAGAGCGAGTTGTTTCTTAGCTTCCCAAAGAGCTGGAAGCAAGATGCTCTGGGGCCCAACTCGCCCTTTGGAAAGAAGCCTGCACGTTGTGCCTTTCAGCTCTAGGGCAATGTAGCACACCCAGAGCAGAAGTCCTACTTCAGCCAGATCAGGCCTGGAAAGAAACTGCGTTTAACAGGACTTTGGAAGAGATGTTCCCGGTAGTCTGTAAGAGCACTATGCAGAGCGAGTTGTTTCTTAGCTTCCCAAAGAGCTGGAAGCAAGATGCTGTGGGGCCCAACTCGCCCTTTGGACAGAAGCCTGCACGTTGTGCCTTTCAGCTCTAGGGCAATGTAGCACACCCAGAGCAGAAGTCCTACTTCAGCCAGATCAGGCCTGCAAAGAAACTGCGTTTCACAGGCCTTTGGAAGAGATGTTCCCGGTAGGCTGTAAGAGCACTGTGCAGAGCGAGTTGTTTCTTAGCTTCCCAAAGAGCTGGAAGCAAGATGCTGTGGGGCCCAACTCGCCCTTTGGAAAGAAGCCTGCACGTTGTGCCTTTCAGCTCTAGGGCAATGTAGCACACCCAGAGCAGAAGTCCTACTTCAGCCAGATCAGGCCTGCAAAGAAACTGCGTTTCACAGGCCTTTGGAAGAGATGTTCCCGGTAGGCTGTAAGAGCACTGTGCAGAGCGAGTTGTTTCTTAGCTTCCCAAAGAGCTGGAAGCAAGATGCTGTGGGGCCCAACTCGCCCTTTGGAAAGAAGCCTGCACGTTGTGCCTTTCGGCTCTAGGGCAAAGTAGCACACTGAGAGCAGAAGTCCTACTTCAGCCAGATCAGGCCTGCAAAGAAACTGCGTTTCACAGGCCTTTGGAAGAGATGTTCCCGGTAGGCTGTAAGAGCACTGTGCAGAGCGACTTTTTTCTTAGCTTCCCAATGAGCTGGAAGCAAGATGCTGTGGGGCCCAACTCGCCCTTTGGAAAGAAGCCTGCACGTTGTGCCTTTCAGCTCTAGGGCAATGTAGCACACCCAGAGCAGAAGTCCTACTTCAGCCAGATCAGGCCTGCCAAGAAACTGCGTTTCACAGGCCTTTGGAAGAGATGTTCCCGGTAGGCTGTAAGAGCACTGTGCAGAGCGAGTTGTTTCTTAGCTTCTCAAAGAGCTGGAAGCAAGATGCTGTGGGGCCCAACTCGCCCTTTGGAAAGAAGCCTGCACGTTGTGCCTTTCAGCTCTAGGGCAATGTAGCACACCCAGAGCAGAAGTCCTACTTCAGCCAGATCAGGCCTGCAAAGAAACTGCGTTTCACAGGCCTTTGGAAGAGATGTTGCCGGTAGGCTGTAAGAGCACTGTGCAGAGCGAGTTGTTTCTTAGCTTCCCAAAGAGCTGGAAGCAAGATGCTGTGGGGCCCAACTCGCCCTTTGGAAAGAAGCCTGCACGTTGTGCCTTTCAGCTCTAGGGCAATGTAGCACACCCAGAGCAGAAGTCCTACTCTGCCAGATCAGGCCTGCAAAGAAACTGCGTTTCACAGGCCTTTGGAAGAGATGTTCCCGGGAGGCTGTAAGAGCACTGTGCAGAGCGAGTTGTTTCTTAGCTTCCCAAAGAGCTGGAAGCAAGATGCTGTGGGGACCAACTCGCCCTTTGGAAAGAAGCCTGCACGTTGTGCCTTTCAGCTCTAGGGCAAAGTAGAACACCGAGAGCAGAAGTCCTGCTTCAGCCAGATCAGGCCTGCAAAGAAACTGCGTTTCACAGGCCTTTGGAAGAGATGTTCCCGGTAGGCTGTAAGAGCACTGTGCAGAGCGAGTTGTTTCTTAGCTTCCCAAAGAGCTGGAAGCAAGATGCTGTGGGGCCCAACTCGCGCTTTGGAAAGAATCCTGCACGTTGTGCCTTTCAGCTCTAGGGCAATGTAGCACACCCAGAGCAGAAGTCCTACTTCAGCCAGATCAGGCCTGCAAAGAAACTGCGTTTCACAGGCCTTTGGAAGAGATGTTCCCGGTAGGCTGTAAGAGCACTGTGCAGAGCGAGTTGTTTCTTAGCTTCCCAAAGAGCTGGAAGCAAGATGCTGTGGGGCCCAACTCGCCCTTTGGAAAGAAGCCTGCACGATGTGCCTTTCAGCTCTAGGGCAAAGTAGCACACCCAGAGCAGAAGTCCTACTTCAGCCAGATCAGGCCTGCAAAGAAACTGCGTTTCACAGGCCTTTGGAAGAGATGTTCCCGGTAGGCTGTAAGAGCACTGTGAAGAGCGAGTTGTTTCTTAGCTTCCCAAAGAGCTTGAAGCAAGATGCTGTGGGGCCCAACTCGCCCTTTCTAAAGAAGCCTGCACGTTGTGCCTTTCAGCTCTAGGGCAATGTAGCACACCCAGAGCAGAAGTCCTACTTCAGCCAGATCAGGCCTGCAAAGAAACTGCGTTTCACAGGCCTTTGGAAGAGATGTTCCCGGTAGGCTGTAAGAGCACTGTGCAGAGCGACTTGTTTCTTAGCTTCCCAAAGAGCTGGAAGCAAGATGCTGTGGGGCCCAACTCGCCCTTTGGAAAGAAGCCTGCACGTTGTGCCTTTCAGCTCTAGGGCAATGTAGCACACCCAGAGCAGAAGTCCTACTTCAGCCAGATCAGGCCTGCAAAGAAACTGCGTTTCACAGGACTTTGGAAGAGATGTTCCCGGTAGTCTGTAAGAGCACTGTGCAGAGCGAGTTGTTTCTTAGCTTCCCAAAGTGCTGGAAGCAAGATGCTGTGGGGCCCAACTCGCCCTTTGGAAAGAAGCCTGCACGTTGTGCCTTTCGGCTCTAGGGCAAAGTAGCACACTAAGAGCAGAAGTCCTACTCTGCCAGATCAGGCCTGCAAAGAAACTGCGTTTCACAGGCCTTTGGAAGAGATGTTCCAGGTAGGCTGTAAGAGCACTGTGCAGAGCGAGTTGTTTCTTAGCTTCCCAAAGAGCTGGAAGCAAGATGCTGTGGGGACCAACTCGCCCTTTGGATAGAAGCCTGCACGTTGTGCCTTTCAGCTCTAGGGCAAAGTAGAACACCAAGAGCAGAAGTCCTGCTTCAGCCAGATCAGGCCTGCAAAGAAACTGCGTTTCTCAGGCCTTTGGAAGAGATGTTCCCGGTAGGCTGTAAGAGCACTGTGCAGAGCGAGTTGTTTCTTAGCTTCCCAAAGAGCTGGAAGCAAGATGCTGTGGGGCCCAACTCGCCCTTTGGAAAGAAGCCTGCACGTTGTCCCTTTCAGCTCTAGGGCAATGTAGCACACCCAGAGCAGAAGTCCTACATCTGCCAGATCAGGCCTGCAAAGAAACTGCGTTTCACAGGCCTTTGGAAGAGATGTTCCCGGTAGGCTGTAAGAGCACTGTGCAGAGCGAGTTGTTTCTTAGCTTCCCAAAGAGCTGGAAGCAATCTGCTGTGGGGCCCAACTCGCCCTTTGGAAAGAAGCCTGCACGTTGTGCCTTTCAGCTCTCGGGCAATGTGGCACACCCAGAGCAGAAGTCCTACTTCAGCCAGATCAGGCCTGCAAAGAAACTGCGTTTCACAGGCCTTTGGAAGAGATGTTCCCGGTAGGCTGTAAGAGCACTGTGCAGAGCGAGTTGTTTCTTAGCTTCCCAAAGAGCTGGAAGCAAGATGCTGTGGGGCCCAACTCGCCCTTTGGAAAGAAGCCTGCACGTTGTGCCTTTCAGCTCTAGGGCAAAGTAGCACACCCAGAGCAGAAGTCCTACTTCAGCCAGATCAGGCCTGCAAAGAAACTGCATTTCACAGGCCTTTGGAAGAGATGTTCCCGGTAGGCTGTAAGAGCACTGTGCAGCGAGTGGTTTCTTAGCTTCCCAAAGAGCTGGAAGCAAGATGCTGTGGGGCCCAACTCGCCCTTTGGAAAGAAGCCTGCACGTTGTGCCTTTCAGCTCTAGGGCAATGTAGCACACCCAGAGCAGAAGTCCTACATCTGCCAGATCAGGCCTGCAAAGAAACTGCGTTTCACAGGCCTTTGGAAGAGATGTTCCCGGTAGGCTGTAAGAGCACTGTGCAGAGCGAGTTGTTTCTTAGCTTCCCAAAGAGCTGGAAGCAAGATGCTGTGGGGCCCAACTCGCCCTTTGGAAAGAAGCCTGCACGTTGTGCCTTTCAGCTCTAGGGCAATGTAGCACACCCAGAGCAGAAGTCCTACTTCAGCCAGATCAGGCCTGCAAAGAAACTGCGTTTCACAGGCCTTTGGAAGAGATGTTCCCGGTAGGCTGTAAGAGCACTGTGCAGAGCGAGTTGTTTCTTAGCTTCCCAAAGAGCTGGAAGCAAGATGCTGTGGGGCCCAACTCGCCCTTTGGAAAGAAGCCTGCACGTTGTGCCTTTCAGCTCTAGGGCAATGTAGCACACCCAGAGCAGAAGTCCTACTTCAGCCAGATCAGGCCTGCAAAGAAACTGCGTTTCACAGGCCTTTGGAAGAGATGTTCCCGGTAGGCTGTAAGAGCACTGTGCAGAGCGAGTTGTTTCTTAGCTTCCCAAAGAGCTGGAAGCAAGATGCTGTGGGGCCCAACTCGCCCTTTGGAAAGAAGCCTGCACGTTGTGCCTTTCAGCTCTAGGGCAAAGTAGCACACCCAGAGCAGAAGTCCTACTTCAGCCAGATCAGGCCTGCAAAGAAACTGCGTTTCACAGGCCTTTGGAAGAGATGTTCCCGGTAGGCTGTAAGAGCACTGTGCAGAGCGAGTTTTTTCTTAGCTTCCCAAAGAGCTGGAAGCAAGATGCTGTGGGGCCCAACTCGCCCTTTGGAAAGAAGCCTGCACGTTGTGCCTTTCAGCTCTAGGGCAATGTAGCACACCCAGAGCAGAAGTCCTACTTCAGCCAGATCAGGCCTGCAAAGAAACTGCGTTTCACAGGCCTTTGGAAGAGATGTTCCCGGTAGGCTGTAAGAGCACTGTGCAGAGCGAGTTGTTTCTTAGCTTCCCAAAGAGCTGGAAGCAAGATGCTGTGGGGCCCAACTCGCCCTTTGGAAAGAAGCCTGCACGTTGTGCCTTTCAGCTCTAGGGCAATGTAGCACACCCAGAGCAGAAGTCCTACTTCAGCCAGATCAGGCCTGCAAAGAAACTGCGTTTCACAGGACTTTGGAAGAGATGTTCCCGGTAGGCTGTAAGAGCACTGTGCAGAGCGAGTTGTTTCTTAGCTTCCCAAAGAGCTGGAAGCAAGATGCTGTGGGGCCCAACTCGCCCTTTGGAAAGAAGCCTGCACGTTGTGCCTTTCAGCTCTAGGGCAATGTAGCACACCCAGAGCAGAAGTCCTACTTCAGCCAGATCAGGCCTGCAAAGAAACTGCGTTTCACAGGCCTTTGGAAGAGATGTTCCCGGTAGGCTGTAAGAGCACTGTGCAGAGCGAGTTGTTTCTTAGCTTCCCAAAGAGCTGGAAGCAAGATGCTGTGGGGCCCAACTCGCCCTTTGGAAAGAAGCCTGCACGTTGTGCCTTTCAGCTCTAGGGCAAAGTAGCACACCCAGAGCAGAAGTCCTACTTCAGCCAGATCAGGCCTGCAAAGAAACTGCGTTTCACAGGCCTTTGGAAGAGATGTTCCCGGTAGGCTGTAAGAGCACTGTGCAGAGCGAGTTGTTTCTTAGCTTCCCAAAGAGCTGGAAGCAAGATGCTGTGGGGCCCAACTCGCCCTTTGGAAAGAAGCCTGCACGTTGTGCCTTTCAGCTCTAGGGCAATGTAGCACACCCAGAGCAGAAGTCCTACTTCAGCCAGATCAGGCCTGCAAAGAAACTGCGTTTCACAGGCCTTTGGAAGAGATGTTCCCGGTAGGCTGTAAGAGCACTGTGCAGAGCGAGTTGTTTCTTAGCTTCCCAAAGAGCTGGAAGCAAGATGCTGTGGGGCCCAACTCGCCCTTTGCAAAGAAGCCTGCACGTTGTGCCTTTCGGCTCTAGGGCAAAGTAGCACACTGAGAGCAGAAGTCCTACTTCAGCCAGATCAGGCCTGCAAAGAAACTGCGTTTCACAGGCCTTTGGAAGAGATGTTCCCGGTAGGCTGTAAGAGCACTGTGCAGAGCGACTTTTTTCTTAGCTTCCCAATGAGCTGGAAGCAAGATGCTGTGGGGCCCAACTCGCCCTTTGGAAAGAAGCCTGCACGTTGTGCCTTTCAGCTCTAGGGCAATGTAGCACACCCAGAGCAGAAGTCCTACTTCAGCCAGATCAGGCCTGCAAAGAAACTGCGTTTCACAGGCCTTTGGAAGAGATGTTCCCGGTAGGCTGTAAGAGCACTGTGCAGAGCGAGTTGTTTCTTAGCTTCCCAAAGAGCTGGAAGCAAGATGCTGTGGGGCCCAACTCGCCCTTTGGAAAGAAGCCTGCACGTTGTGCCTTTCAGCTCTAGGGCAATGTAGCACACCCAGAGCAGAAGTCCTACTTCAGCCAGATCAGGCCTGCAAAGAAACTGCGTTTCACAGGCCTTTGGAAGAGATGTTGCCGGTAGGCTGTAAGAGCACTGTGCAGAGCGAGTTGTTTCTTAGCTTCCCAAAGAGCTGGAAGCAAGATGCTGTGGGGCCCAACTCGCCCTTTGGAAAGAAGCCTGCACGTTGTGCCTTTCAGCTCTAGGGCAATGTAGCACACCCAGAGCAGAAGTCCTACTCTGCCAGATCAGGCCTGCAAAGAAACTGCGTTTCACAGGCCTTTGGAAGAGATGTTCCCGGGAGGCTGTAAGAGCACTGTGCAGAGCGAGTTGTTTCTTAGCTTCCCAAAGAGCTGGAAGCAAGATGCTGTGGGGACCAACTCGCCCTTTGGAAAGAAGCCTGCACGTTGTGCCTTTCAGCTCTAGGGCAAAGTAGAACACCGAGAGCAGAAGTCCTGCTTCAGCCAGATCAGGCCTGCAAAGAAACTGCGTTTCACAGGCCTTTGGAAGAGATGTTCCCGGTAGGCTGTAAGAGCACTGTGCAGAGCGAGTTGTTTCTTAGCTTCCCAAAGAGCTGGAAGCAAGATGCTGTGGGGCCCAACTCGCCCTTTGGAAAGAAGCCTGCACGTTGTGCCTTTCAGCTCTAGGGCAATGTAGCACACCCAGAGCAGAAGTCCTACTTCAGCCAGATCAGGCCTGCAAAGAAACTGCGTTTCACAGGCCTTTGGAAGAGATGTTCCCGGTAGGCTGTAAGAGCACTGTGCAGAGCGAGTTGTTTCTTAGCTTCCCAAAGAGCTGGAAGCAAGATGCTGTGGGGCCCAACTCGCCCTTTGGAAAGAAGCCTGCACGTTGTGCCTTTCAGCTCTAGGGCAAAGTAGCACACCCAGAGCAGAAGTCCTACTTCAGCCAGATCAGGCCTGCAAAGAAACTGCGTTTCACAGGCCTTTGGAAGAGATGTTCCCGGTAGGCTGTAAGAGCACTGTGCAGAGCGAGTTGTTTCTTAGCTTCCCAAAGAGCTGGAAGCAAGATGCTGTGGGGCCCAACTCGCCCTTTGCAAAGAAGCCTGCACGTTGTGCCTTTCAGCTCTAGGGCAAAGTAGCACACCCAGAGCAGAAGTCCTACTTCAGCCAGATCAGGCCTGCAAAGAAACTGCGTTTCACAGGCCTTTGGAAGAGATGTTCCCGGTAGGCTGTAAGAGCACTGTGCAGAGCGACTTGTTTCTTAGCTTCCCAAAGAGCTGGAAGCAAGATGCTGTGGGGCCCAACTCGCCCTTTGGAAAGAAGCCTGCACGTTGTGCCTTTCAGCTCTAGGGCAATGTAGCACACCCAGAGCAGAAGTCCTACTTCAGCCAGATCAGGCCTGGAAAGAAACTGCGTTTAACAGGACTTTGGAAGAGATGTTCCCGGTAGTCTGTAAGAGCACTGTGCAGAGCGAGTTGTTTCTTAGCTTCCCAAAGAGCTGGAAGCAAGATGCTGTGGGGCCCAACTCGCCCTTTGGAAAGAAGCCTGCACGTTGTGCCTTTCAGCTCTAGGGCAATGTAGCACACCCAGAGCAGAAGTCCTACTTCAGCCAGATCAGGCCTGCAAAGAAACTGCGTTTCACAGGCCTTTGGAAGAGATGTTCCCGGTAGGCTGTAAGAGCACTGTGCAGAGCGAGTTGTTTCTTAGCTTCCCAAAGAGCTGGAAGCAAGATGCTGTGGGGCCCAACTCGCCCTTTGGAAAGAAGCCTGCACGTTGTGCCTTTCAGCTCTAGGGCAATGTAGCACACCCAGAGCAGAAGTCCTACTTCAGCCAGATCAGGCCTGCAAAGAAACTGCGTTTCACAGGCCTTTGGAAGAGATGTTCCCGGTAGGCTGTAAGAGCACTGTGCAGAGCGAGTTGTTTCTTAGCTTCCCAAAGAGCTGGAAGCAAGATGCTGTGGGGCCCAACTCGCCCTTTGGAAAGAAGCCTGCACGTTGTGCCTTTCAGCTCTAGGGCAATGTAGCACACCCAGAGCAGAAGTCCTACTTCAGCCAGATCAGGCCTGCAAAGAAACTGCGTTTCACAGGCCTTTGGAAGAGATGTTCCCGGTAGGCTGTAAGAGCACTGTGCAGAGCGAGTTGTTTCTTAGCTTCCCAAAGAGCTGGAAGCAAGATGCTGTGGGGCCCAACTCGCCCTTTGCAAAGAAGCCTGCACGTTGTGCCTTTCGGCTCTAGGGCAAAGTAGCACACTGAGAGCAGAAGTCCTACTTCAGCCAGATCAGGCCTGCAAAGAAACTGCGTTTCACAGGCCTTTGGAAGAGATGTTCCCGGTAGGCTGTAAGAGCACTGTGCAGAGCGACTTTTTTCTTAGCTTCCCAATGAGCTGGAAGCAAGATGCTGTGGGGCCCAACTCGCCCTTTGGAAAGAAGCCTGCACGTTGTGCCTTTCAGCTCTAGGGCAATGTAGCACACCCAGAGCAGAAGTCCTACTTCAGCCAGATCAGGCCTGCAAAGAAACTGCGTTTCACAGGCCTTTGGAAGAGATGTTCCCGGTAGGCTGTAAGAGCACTGTGCAGAGCGAGTTGTTTCTTAGCTTCCCAAAGAGCTGGAAGCAAGATGCTGTGGGGCCCAACTCGCCCTTTGGAAAGAAGCCTGCACGTTGTGCCTTTCAGCTCTAGGGCAATGTAGCACACCCAGAGCAGAAGTCCTACTTCAGCCAGATCAGGCCTGCAAAGAAACTGCGTTTCACAGGCCTTTGGAAGAGATGTTGCCGGTAGGCTGTAAGAGCACTGTGCAGAGCGAGTTGTTTCTTAGCTTCCCAAAGAGCTGGAAGCAAGATGCTGTGGGGCCCAACTCGCCCTTTGGAAAGAAGCCTGCACGTTGTGCCTTTCAGCTCTAGGGCAATGTAGCACACCCAGAGCAGAAGTCCTACTCTGCCAGATCAGGCCTGCAAAGAAACTGCGTTTCACAGGCCTTTGGAAGAGATGTTCCCGGGAGGCTGTAAGAGCACTGTGCAGAGCGAGTTGTTTCTTAGCTTCCCAAAGAGCTGGAAGCAAGATGCTGTGGGGACCAACTCGCCCTTTGGAAAGAAGCCTGCACGTTGTGCCTTTCAGCTCTAGGGCAAAGTAGAACACCGAGAGCAGAAGTCCTGCTTCAGCCAGATCAGGCCTGCAAAGAAACTGCGTTTCACAGGCCTTTGGAAGAGATGTTCCCGGTAGGCTGTAAGAGCACTGTGCAGAGCGAGTTGTTTCTTAGCTTCCCAAAGAGCTGGAAGCAAGATGCTGTGGGGCCCAACTCGCGCTTTGGAAAGAATCCTGCACGTTGTGCCTTTCAGCTCTAGGGCAATGTAGCACACCCAGAGCAGAAGTCCTACTTCAGCCAGATCAGGCCTGCAAAGAAACTGCGTTTCACAGGCCTTTGGAAGAGATGTTCCCGGTAGGCTGTAAGAGCACTGTGCAGAGCGAGTTGTTTCTTAGCTTCCCAAAGAGCTGGAAGCAAGATGCTGTGGGGCCCAACTCGCCCTTTGGAAAGAAGCCTGCACGTTGTGCCTTTCAGCTCTAGGGCAAAGTAGCACACCCAGAGCAGAAGTCCTACTTCAGCCAGATCAGGCCTGCAAAGAAACTGCGTTTCACAGGCCTTTGGAAGAGATGTTCCCGGTAGGCTGTAAGAGCACTGTGCAGAGCGAGTTGTTTCTTAGCTTCCCAAAGAGCTGGAAGCAAGATGCTGTGGGGCCCAACTCGCCCTTTGGAAAGAAGCCTGCACGTTGTGCCTTTCAGCTCTAGGGCAATGTAGCACACCCAGAGCAGAAGTCCTACTTCAGCCAGATCAGGCCTGCAAAGAAACTGCGTTTCACAGGCCTTTGGAAGAGATGTTCCCGGTAGGCTGTAAGAGCACTGTGCAGAGCGACTTGTTTCTTAGCTTCCCAAAGAGCTGGAAGCAAGATGCTGTGGGGCCCAACTCGCCCTTTGGAAAGAAGCCTGCACGTTGTGCCTTTCAGCTCTAGGGCAATGTAGCACACCCAGAGCAGAAGTCCTACTTCAGCCAGATCAGGCCTGCAAAGAAACTGCGTTTCACAGGACTTTGGAAGAGATGTTCCCGGTAGTCTGTAAGAGCACTGTGCAGAGCGAGTTGTTTCTTAGCTTCCCAAAGAGCTGGAAGCAAGATGCTGTGGGGCCCAACTCGCCCTTTGGAAAGAAGCCTGCACGTTGTGCCTTTCAGCTCTAGGGCAATGTAGCACACCCAGAGCAGAAGTCCTACTTCAGCCAGATCAGGCCTGCAAAGAAACTGCGTTTCACAGGCCTTTGGAAGAGATGTTCCCGGTAGGCTGTAAGAGCACTGTGCAGAGCGAGTTGTTTCTTAGCTTCCCAAAGAGCTGGAAGCAAGATGCTGTGGGGCCCAACTCGCCCTTTGGAAAGAAGCCTGCACGTTGTGCCTTTCAGCTCTAGGGCAATGTAGCACACCCAGAGCAGAAGTCCTACTTCAGCCAGATCAGGCCTGCAAAGAAACTGCGTTTCACAGGCCTTTGGAAGAGATGTTCCCGGTAGGCTGTAAGAGCACTGTGCAGAGCGAGTTGTTTCTTAGCTTCCCAAAGAGCTGGAAGCAAGATGCTGTGGGGCCCAACTCGCCCTTTGGAAAGAAGCCTGCACGTTGTGCCTTTCAGCTCTAGGGCAAAGTAGCACACCAAGAGCAGAAGTCCTACTCTGCCAGATCAGGCCTGCAAAGAAACTGCGTTTCACAGGCCTTTGGAAGAGATGTTCCCGGTAGGCTGTAAGAGCACTGTGCAGAGCGAGTTGTTTCTTAGCTTCCCAAAGAGCTGGAAGCAAGATGCTGTGGGGCCCAACTCGCCCTTTGGAAAGAAGCCTGCACGTTGTCCCTTTCAGCTCTAGGGCAATGTAGCACACCCAGAGCAGAAGTCCTACATCAGCCAGATCAGGCCTGCAAAGAAACTGCGTTTCACAGGCCTTTGGAAGAGATGTTCCCGGTAGGCTGTAAGAGCACTGTGCAGAGCGAGTTGTTTCTTAGCTTCCCAAAGAGCTGGAAGCAAGATGCTGTGGGGCCCAACTCGCCCTTTGGAAAGAAGCCTGCACGTTGTGCCTTTCAGCTCTCGGGCAATGTGGCACACCCAGAGCAGAAGTCCTACTTCAGCCAGATCAGGCCTGCAAAGAAACTGCGTTTCACAGGCCTTTGGAAGAGATGTTGCCGGGAGGCTGTAAGAGCACTGTGCAGAGCGAGTTGTTTCTTAGCTTCCCAAAGAGCTGGAAGCAAGATGCTGTGGGGCCCAACTCGCCCTTTGGAAAGAAGCCTGCACGTTGTGCCTTTCAGCTCTAGGGCAATGTAGCACACCCAGAGCAGAAGTCCTACTTCAGCCAGATCAGGCCTGCAAAGAAACTGCATTTCACAGGCCTTTGGAAGAGATGTTCCCGGTAGGCTGTAAGAGCACTGTGCAGCGAGTGGTTTCTTAGCTTCCCAAAGAGCTGGAAGCAAGATGCTGTGGGGCCCAACTCGCCCTTTGGAAAGAAGCCTGCACGTTCTGCCTTTCAGCTCTAGGGCAATGTAGCACACCCAGAGCAGAAGTCCTACATCTGCCAGATCAGGCCTGCAAAGAAACTGCGTTTCACAGGCCTTTGGAAGAGATGTTCCCGGTAGGCTGTAAGAGCACTGTGCAGAGCGAGTTGTTTCTTAGCTTCCCAAAGAGCTGGAAGCAATCTGCTGTGGGGCCCAACTCGCGCTTTGGAAAGAATCCTGCACGTTGTGCCTTTCAGCTCTAGGGCAATGTAGCACACCCAGAGCAGAAGTCCTACTTCAGCCAGATCAGGCCTGGAAAGAAACTGCGTTTAACAGGACTTTGGAAGAGATGTTCCCGGTAGTCTGTAAGAGCACTATGCAGAGCGAGTTGTTTCTTAGCTTCCCAAAGAGCTGGAAGCAAGATGCTGTGGGGCCCAACTCGCCCTTTGGAAAGAAGCCTGCACGTTGTGCCTTTCAGCTCTAGGGCAATGTAGCACACCCAGAGCAGAAGTCCTACTTCAGCCAGATCAGGCCTGCAAAGAAACTGCGTTTCACAGGCCTTTGGAAGAGATGTTCCCGGTAGTATGTAAGAGCACCGTGCAGAGCGAGTTGTTTCTTAGCTTCCCAAAGAGCTGGAAGCAAGATGCTGTGGGGCCCAACTCGCCCTTTGGAAAGAAGCCTGCACGTTGTGCCTTTCAGCTCTAGGGCAATGTAGCACACCCAGAGCAGAAGTCCTACTTCAGCCAGATCAGGCCTGCAAAGAAACTGCGTTTCACAGGCCTTTGGAAGAGATGTTCCCGGTAGGCTGTAAGAGCACTGTGCAGAGCGAGTTGTTTCTTAGCTTCCCAAAGAGCTGGAAGCAAGATGCTGTGGGGCCCAACTCGCCCTTTGCAAAGAAGCCTGCACGTTGTGCCTTTCGGCTCTAGGGCAAAGTAGCACACTGAGAGCAGAAGTCCTACTTCAGCCAGATCAGGCCTGCAAAGAAACTGCGTTTCACAGGCCTTTGGAAGAGATGTTCCCGGTAGGCTGTAAGAGCACTGTGCAGAGCGACTTTTTTCTTAGCTTCCCAATGAGCTGGAAGCAAGATGCTGTGGGGCCCAACTCGCCCTTTGGAAAGAAGCCTGCACGTTGTGCCTTTCAGCTCTAGGGCAATGTAGCACACCCAGAGCAGAAGTCCTACTTCAGCCAGATCAGGCCTGCAAAGAAACTGCGTTTCACAGGCCTTTGGAAGAGATGTTCCCGGTAGGCTGTAAGAGCACTGTGCACAGCGAGTTGTTTCTTAGCTTCCCAAAGAGCTGGAAGCAAGATGCTGTGGGGCCCAACTCGCCCTTTGGAAAGAAGCCTGCACGTTGTGCCTTTCAGCTCTAGGGCAATGTAGCACACCCAGAGCAGAAGTTCTACTTCAGCCAGATCAGGCCTGCAAAGAAACTGCGTTTCACAGGCCTTTGGAAGAGATGTTCCCGGTAGGCTGTAAGAGCACTGTGCAGAGCGAGTTGTTTCTTAGCTTCCCAAAGAGCTGGAAGCAAGATGCTGTGGGGCCCAACTCGCCCTTTGGAAAGAAGCCTGCACGTTGTGCCTTTCAGCTCTAGGGCAATGTAGCACACCCAAAGCAGAAGTCCTACTCTGCCAGATCAGGCCTGCAAAGAAACTGCGTTTCACAGGCCTTTGGAAGAGATGTTCCCGGGAGGCTGTAAGAGCACTGTGCAGAGCGAGTTGTTTCTTAGCTTCCCAAAGAGCTGGAAGCAAGATGCTGTGGGGACCAACTCGCCCTTTGGAAAGAAGCCTGCACGTTGTGCCTTTCAGCTCTAGGGCAAAGTAGAACACCGAGAGCAGAAGTCCTGCTTCAGCCAGATCAGGCCTGCAAAGAAACTGCGTTTCACAGGCCTTTGGAAGAGATGTTCCCGTTAGGCTGTAAGAGCACTGTGCAGAGCGAGTTGTTTCTTAGCTTCCCAAAGAGCTGGAAGCAAGATGCTGTGGGGCCCAACTCGCGCTTTGGAAAGAATCCTGCACGTTGTGCCTTTCAGCTCTAGGGCAATGTAGCACACCCAGAGCAGAAGTCCTACTTCAGCCAGATCAGGCCTGGAAAGAAACTGCGTTTCACAGG
>NW_027227746.1:0-36321 GCF_037783145.1 Equus przewalskii | reverse complement strand
GCGTGTCCGGCAGGTGGTTCCGCCGTGCTCGGCAGGTGGTTCAGGCATGGCCGTCACGTGGTTCCAGTCTGTCCAGGACGTGTTTCCAGCTTCTCCGGCAGGTGGTTCTGGTACGTCTGAGAGGTGGTTCCGCCATGGCTGGCAGGTGATCCCGGACTGTCCCCCAGGTGGTTCTGGCATAGCCAGCAGTTGATATTGGCCTGTCCGGCAGGTGGTTCCAGCGAGTCGAACAGGTGGCTCCGGCGTTCTTGCCAGGTGGTTCCGGTCTGTCCGGTAGGTGTTTCCGGCGTGTCTGGCACGTGCTTCCGGCACGTCTGAGAGGTGGTTCCGGCATGCGTGGAAGGTGGTTCTGGCATATCCGGCAGGTGATTTTGGCGTGTCCGGCAGGTGTTTCTGGCGAGTCGAGCAGGTGGCTCCGGCATGCTAGGCAGGTGCTTCCGGCGTCTCCGGCACTTGGTTCTGGTGTGTCTGAGAGCTGGTTCCGGCATGTCCGGCAGATGATTCCGGAGTGTCCGCCAAGTGGTTCTGGCATACCCAGCAGGTGATTTTGGCGTGTCAGGGAGGTGGTACCGGTGAGTCGAGCAGGTGGTTCCGGCGTGCTCAGCAGGTGGTTCAGGCGGTTCTGGCAGGTGGTATCCGTCTGTTCGGGGTGTGGTTCCAGCATCTCATGAACACGTTTCTGGCACGTCTGAGATGTGGTTCCAGCCGGCCCGACAGGTGTTTCCACAGTGTCCGCCAAGCGGTTCTGGCGTAGTTGGCAGGTGATTTTGGCATGACTGGCAGGTGGTTCCAGCAAGCCTGGCAGGTGATTCCAAAGTGTTCCCCAACTGGTTGTGGCGTAGCCGGCAGGTGATTTTTGCGTGATCGGCAGGTGGTTCTGGCGAGTCGAGCAGGTGGTTCCGGCGTGCTCGGCAGGTGCTTCCGGGGTCATTGGCACGGGGTTCTGGCATGTCTGAGAGGTGGTTCCTGCATGCCCGGCAAGTGATTCCGGAGTGTTCGCCAAGTGGTTCTGGCATAGTCGGCAGGTGATTTTGGCATGTCCGGCAGGTGGTTCAGGCGAGTTGAGCAGGCGGTTCCAACGTGCTTGGCAGGTGCTTCCGGCGTCTCCGGCACGTGTTTCTGGCACATCTGACAGGTGGTTCCGGCATGCCCGAAAGGTGATTCCGTTCTGTCCGGTAGGTGGTTCCAGCCTGCACGGCATGTGGTTCTGGTACGTCTCAGAGGTGGTTGCGCATGCCCAACAGGTGATTCCGGACTGTCCGCCACATGGTTCTGGCACGTCTGAGAGGTGGTTCCGGCATGCCCGGCAGGTCATCCCAGAGAGTCCTCCAAGTGGTTCTGGCATAACTCGCAGGTGATTTTGGCGTGTCTGGCAGGTTGTTCCGTTGTGCTTGGCAGGTGGTTCAGGCTTGGCCGGCAGGTGGTTCCAGACTGTCCAGGACCTGTTTCCAGCTTCTCCTGCAGGTGGTTCTGGTACGTCTGAGAGGGGCATCCACCATGGCTGGCAGGCGATTCCGGACCGTCCCCCAGGTGGTTCTGGCATAGCCAGCAGTTGATATTGGCCTGTCCGGCAGGTGGTTCCAGCGAGTCGAACAGGTGGCTCCGGCGTGCTCGGCAGGTGGTTCCGGTCTGTCCGGTAGGTGATTCCGGCGTGTCCGGCACGTGCTTCCGGCACGTCTGTGAGTTGGTTCCGGCATGCGCGACAGGTGATTTCGGAGTGTCTGCCAGGTGGTTCTGGCGTAGCCGGCAGGTGATTTTGGCGTGTCCGGCAGGTGTTTCTGGCGAGTCGAGCAGGTGGCTCCGGCATGCTCGGCAGGTGCTTCCGGCGTCTCCGGCACGTGGTTCTGGTGTGTCTGAGAGCTGGTTCCGGCATGTCCGGCAGATGATTCCGGAGTGTCCGCCAAGTGGTTCTGGCATACCCGGCTGGTGATTTGGGCATGTCTGGTAGGTGGTTCCGGCGAGTCGAGCAGGTGGCTCCGGCGTGCTCGGCAGGTTGTTCAGACGGGTCTGGCAGGTGTTTTCCGTCTGTTCGGAGTGTGGTTCCAGCATCTCATGCACATGGTTCTGGCGCGTCTGAGATGTCGTTCCGCCAGGCCCGACAGGTGTTTCCACAGTGTCCGCCAAGTGGTACTGGCGTAGTTGGCAGGTGATTTTGGCATGACCGGCAGGTGGTTCCAGCAAGCCCGGCAGGTGATTCCGAAGTGTTCCCCAACTGGTTGTGGCGTATCCGGCAGGTGATTTTTGCGTGTCCGGCAGGTGGTTCTGGCGAGTCGAGCAGGTGGTTCCGGCATGCTCGGCAGGTGCTTCCGGGGTCATTGGCACATGGTTCTGGCATATCTGAGAGGTGGTTCCGGCATGCCCGGCTGGTGATTCCGGACTGTTCGCCAAGTGTTTCCGGCGTAGCCGGCAGGTGATTTTGCATGTCCAGCGGTCGCTCCTGCGGGTCGAGCCGGTGGTTCCGGCGTGTCCGGCAGGTGGTTCCGGTCTGTCCGGCAGGTGGTTCTGTGGTGTCCGGCACGAGGTTCAGTCTGAGGGGCTATGCCGGCATGCCCCTCACGTGATTCCCGCTTGTCCCCGAAGTGGTGCTGGTGTAGCGGGCAGGTGATTTTGGCGTGTCCGGCAGGTGGTTCAGGCGAGTTGAGCAGGTGGTTGCGACGTGCTCGGAAGGTGCTTCCGGCGTCTCCGGCACGTGTTTCTGGCACATCTGACAGGTGGTTCCGGCATGCCCAAAAGTTGATTCTGGTCTGTCCGGTAGGTGATTCCGGCGTGCACGGCACGTGGTTCTGGTACGTGTCAGAGGTGGTTGCGTATGCCCAACAGGTGATTCCGGACTGTCCGCCACGTGCTTCTGGCACGTCTGAGAGGTGGTTCCAACATGCCCGGCAGGTCATCCCAGAGAGTCCTCCAAGTGGTTCTGGCATAACATGCAGGTGATTTTGGCGTGTCTGGCAGGTTGTTCCGTTGTGCTTGGCAGGTGGTTCAGGCTTGGCCGGCAGGTGGTTCCAGACTGTCCAGGACGTGTTTCCAGCTTCTCCGGCAGGTGGTTCTGGTACGTCTGAGAGGTGGTTCCGCCATGGTGGGCAGGTGATTCCGGACCGTCCCCCAGGTGGTTCTGGCATAGCCAGCATTTGATATGGGCCTGTCCGGCAGGTGGTTCCAGCGATTCGAACAGGTGGCTCCGGCGTGCTCGGCAGGTGGTTCCGGTCTGTCCGGTAGGTGATTCCGGCGTGTCCGGCACGTGCTTCCGGCACGTCTGAGAGGTAGTTCCGGCATGCGCGACAGGTGATTTCGGAGTGTCCGCCAGGTGGTTCTGGCGTACCCGGCAGGTGATTTTGGCGTGTCCGGCAGGTGTTTCTGGCGAGTCGAGCAGGTGGCTCCGGCATGCTCGGCAGGTGCTTCCGGCGTCTCCGGCACTTGGTTCTGGTGTGTCTGAGAGCTGGTTCCGGCATGTCCGGCAGATGATTCCGGAGTGTCCGCCAAGTGGTACTGGCGTAGTTGTCAGGTGATTTTGGCATGACCGGCAGGTGGTTCCAGCAAGCCCGGCAGGTGATTCCGAAGTGTTCCCCAACTGGTTCTGGCGTAGCCGGCAGGTGATTTTTTCGTGTCCGGCAGGTGGTTCTGGCGAGTCGAGCAGGTGGTTCCGGCGTGCTCGGCAGGTGCTTCCGGGGTCATTGGCACGTGGTTCTGGCATATCTGAGAGGTGGTTCCGGCATGCCCGGCAGGTGATTCCGGAGTGTTCGCCAAGTGTTTCCGGCGTAGCCGGCAGGTGATTTTGCACGTCCAGCGGTCGTTCCGGCGGGTCGAGCCGGTGGTTCCGGCGTGTCCGGCAGGTGGTTCCGGTCTGTCCGGCAGGTGGTTCTGTGGTGTCCGGCACGAGGTTCAGTCTGAGAGGCTGTGCCGGCATGCCCCTCACGTGATTCCGGCTTGTCCCCGAAGTGGTGCTGGTGTAGCGGGCAGGTGATTTTGGCGTGTCCGGCAGGTGGTTCAGGCGAGTTGAGCAGGTGGTTGCGACGTGCTCGGCAGGTGCTTCCGGCGTCTCCGGCACGTGTTTCTGGCACATCTGACTGGTGGTTCCGGCATGCCCAAAAGTTGATTCCGGTCTGTCCGGTAGGTGGTTCCGGCGTGCACGGCACGTGGTTCTGGTACGTCTCAGAGGTGGCTGCGTATGCCCAACAGGTGATTCCGGACTGTCCGCCACGTGCTTCTGGCACGTCTGAGAGGTGCTTCCCACATGCCAGGCAGGTCATTTCGGAGAGTCGTCCAAGTGGTTCTGGCGTAGCCCACAGGTGATTTTGGCGTGTCCGGGAGGTGGTTCCGCCGTGCTCGGCAGGTGGTTCAGGCATGGCCGTCACGTGGTTCCAGTCTGTCCAGGACGTGTTTCCAGCTTCTCCGGCAGGTGGTTCTGGTACGTCTGAGAGGTGGTTCCGCCATGGCTGGCAGGTGATCCCGGACTGTCCCCCAGGTGGTTCTGGCATGGCCAGCAGTTGATATTGGCCTGTCCAGCAGGTGGTTCCAGCGAGTCGAACAGGTGGCTCCGGCGTTCTTGCCAGGTGGTTCCGGTCTGTCCGGTAGGTGTTTCCGGCGTGTCTGGCACGTGCTTCCGGCACGTCTGAGAGGTGGTTCCGGCATGCGTGGAAGGTGGTTCTGGCATATCCGGCAGGTGATTTTGGCGTGTCCGGCAGGTGTTTCTGGCGAGTCGAGCAGGTGGCTCTGGCATGCTCGGCAGGTGCTTCCGGCGTCTCCGGCACTTGGTTCTGGTGTGTCTGAGAGCTGGTTCCGGCATGTCCGGCAGATGATTCCGGAGTGTCCGCCAAGTGGTTCTGGCATACCCAGCAGGTGATTTTGGCGTGTCAGGGAGGTGGTACCGGTGAGTCGAGCAGGTGGTTCCGGCGTGCTCAGCGGGTGGTTCAGGCGGTTCTGGCAGGTGGTATCAGTCTGTTCGGGGTGTGGTTCCAGCATCTCATGAACACGTTTCTGGCACGTCTGAGATGTGGTTCCAGCCGGCCCGACAGGTGTTTCCACAGTGTCCGCCAAGTGGTACTGGCGTAGTTGGCAGGTGATTTTGGCATGACCGGCAGGTGGTTCCAGCAAGCCCGGCAGGTGATTCCGAAGTGTTCCCCAACTGGTTGTGGCGTAGCCGGCAGGTGATTTTTGCGTGATCGGCAGGTGGCTCTGGCGACTCGAGCAGGTGGTTCCTGCGTGCTCGGCTGGTGCTTCGGGGGTCATTGGCACGGGGTTCTGGCATGTCTGAGAGGTGGTTCCTGCATTCCCGGCAAGTGATTCCGGAGTGTTCGCCAAGTGGGTCTGGCATAGTCGGCAGGAGATTTTGGCAGGTCCGGCAGGTGGTTCACGCGAGTTGAGCAGGTGGTTCCAACATGCTTGGCAGGTGCTTCCGGCGTCTCCGGCACGTGTTTCTGGCACATCTGACAGGTGGTTCCGGCATGACCGAAAGGTGATTCTGGTCTGTCTGGTAGGAGGTTCCAGCCTGCACGGCATGTGGTTCTGGTACGTCTCAGAGGTCGTTGCGCATGCCCAACAGGTGATTCCGGTCTGTCCGCCACATGGTTCTGGCACGTCTGAGAGGTGGTTCCGGCATGCCAGGCAGGTCATCCCAGAGAGTCCTCCAAGTGGTTCTGGCATAACACGCAGGTGATTTCGGCGTGTCTGGCAGGTTGTTCCGTTGTGCTTGGCAGGTGGTTCAGGCTTGGCCGGCAGGTGGTTCCAGACTGTCCAGGACGTGTTTCCAGCTTCTCCGGCAGGTGGTTCTGGTACGTCTGAGAGGTGGTTCCGCCATGGCGGGCAGGTGATTCCGGACCGTCCCCCAGGTGGTTCTGGCATAGCCAGCATTTGATATTGGCCTGTCAGGCAGGTGGTTCCAGCGAGTCGAACAGGTGGCTCCGGCGTGCTCGGCAGGTGGTTCCGGTCTGTCCGGTAGGTGTTTCCGGCGTGTCCGGCACGTGCTTCCGGCACGTCTGAGAGGTGGTTCCGGCATGCGCGACAGGTGGTTTCGGAGTGTCCGCCAGGTGGTTCTGGCGTACCCGGCAGGTGATTTTGGCGTGTCCGGCAGGTGTTTCTGGCGAGTCGAGCAGGTGGCTCCGGCATGCTCGGCAGGTGCTTCCGGCGTCTCCGGCACTTGGTTCTGGTGTGTCTGAGAGCTGGTTCCGGCATGTCCGGCAGATGATTCCGGAGTGTCTGCCAAGTGGTTCTGGCATACCCAGCAGATGATTTTGGCGTGTCAGGGAGGTGGTACCGGTGAGTCGAGCAGGTGGTTCCGGCGTGCTCAGCAGGTGGTTCAGGCGGTTCTGGCAGGTGGTATCCGTCTGTTCGGAGTGTGGTTCCAGCATCTCATGAACACGTTTCTGGCACGTCTGAGATGTGGTTCCAGCCGGCCCGACAGGTGTTTCCGCAGTGTCCGCCAAGCGGTTCTGGCGTAGTTGGCAGGTGATTTTGGCATGACTGGCAGGTGGTTCCAGCAAGCCTGGCAGGTGATTCCAAAGTGTTCACCAACTGGTTGTGGCGTAGCCGGCAGGTGATTTTTGCGTGATCGGCAGGTGGTTCTGGCGAGTCGAGCAGGTGGTTCCGGCATGCTCGGCTGGTGCTTCCGGGGTCATTGGCACGGGGTTGTGGCATGTCTGAGAGGTGGTTCCTGCATGCCCGGCAAGTGATTCCGGAGTTTTCGCCAAGTGGTTCTGGCATAGTCGGCAGGTGATTTTGGCATGTCCGGCAGGTGGTTCAGGCGAGTTGAGCAGGTGGTTCCAACCTGCTTGGCAGGTGCTTCCGGCGTCTCCGGCACGTGTTTCTGGCACATCTGACAGGTGGTTCCGGCATGCCCGAAAGGTGATTCCAGTCTGTCCGGTAGGTGGTTCCAGCCTGCACGGCATGTGGTTCTGGTACGTCTCAGAGGTGGTTGCGCATGCCCAACAGGTGATTCCGGACTGTCCGCCACATGGTTCTGGCACGTCTGAGAGGTGGTTCCGGCATGCCCGGCAGGTCATCCCAGAGAGTCCTCCAAGTGGTTCTGGCATAACACGCAGGTGATTTTGGCGTGTCTGGCAGGTTGTTCCGTTGTGCTTGGCAGGTGGTTCAGGCTTGGCCGGCAGTTGGTTCCAGACTGTCCAGGACGTGTTTCCAGCTTCTCCGGCAGGTGGTTCTGGGACGTCTGAGAGGTGGTTCCGCCATGGCTGGCAGGTGATTCCGGACCGTCCCCCAGGTCGTTCTGGCATAGCCAGCAGTTGATATTGGCCTGTCCGGCAGGTGGTTCCAGCGAGTCGAACAGGTGGCTCCGGCGTGCTCGGCAGGTGGTTCCGGTCTGTCCGGTAGGTGTTTCAGGCGTGTCCGGCACGTGCTTCCGGCACGTCTGAGAGGTGGTTCCGGCATGCGCGACAGGTGGTTTCGGAGTGTCCGCCAGGTGGTTCTGGCGTACCCGGCAGGTGATTTTGGCGTGTCCGGCAGGTGTTTCTGGCGAGTCGAGCAGGTGGCTCCGGCATGCTCGGCAGGTGCTTCCGGCGTCTCCGGCACGTGGTTCTGGTGTGTCTGAGAGCTGGTTCCGGCATGTCTGGCAGATGATTCCGGAGTGTCCGTCAAGTGGTTCTGGCATACCCGGCTGGTGATTTGGGCATGTCAGGTAGGTGGATCCGGCGAGTCGAGCAGGTGGCTCCGGCGTGCGCGGCAGGTTGTTCAGACGGGTCTGGCAGGTGTTTTTCGTCTGTTCGTGGTGTGATTCCAGCATCTCATGCACATGGTTCTGTCACGTCTGAGATGTGGTTCCGGCCGGCCCGACAGGTGTTTCCACAGTGTCCGCCAAGTGGTCCTGGCGTAGTTGGCAGGTGATTTTGGCATGACCGGCAGGTGGTTCCAGCAAGCCCGGCAGGTGATTCCGAAGTGTTCCCCAACTGGTTGTGGCGTAGCCGGCAGGTGATTTTTGCGTGTCCGGCAGGTGGTTCTGGCGAGTCGAGCAGGTGGTTCCGGCGTGCTCGGCAGGTGCTTCCGGGGTCATTGGCACGTGGTTCTGGCATATCTGAGAGGTGGTTCCGGCATGCCCGGCAGGTGATTCCGGAGTGTTCGCCAAGTGTTTCCGGCGTAGCCGGCAGGTGATTTTGCACGTCCAGCGGTCGTTCCGGCGGGTCGAGCCGGTGGTTCCGGCGTGTCCGGCAGGTGGTTCCGGTCTGTCCGGCCGGTGGTTCTGTGGTGTCCGGCACGAGGTTCAGTCTGAGAGGCTGTGCCGGCATGCCCCTCACGTGATTCCGGCTTGTCCCCGAACTGGTGCTGGTGTAGCGGGCAGGTGATTTTGGCGTGTCCGGCAGGTGGTTCAGGCGAGTTGAGCAGGTGGTTGCGACGTGCTCGGCAGGTGCTTCCGGCGTCTCCGGCACGTGTTTCTGGCACATCTGACTGGTGGTTCCGGCATGCCCAAAAGTTGATTCCGGTCTGTCCGGTAGGTGGTTCCGGCGTGCACGGCACGTGGTTCTGGTACGTGTCAGAGGTGGTTGCGTATGCCCAACAGGTGATTCCGGACTGTCCGCCACGTGCTTCTGGCACCCCTGAGAGGTGGTTCCAACATGCCCGGCATGTCATTTCGGAGAGTCGTCCAAGTGGTTCTGGCGTAGCCCGCAGGTGATTTTGGCGTGTCCGGCAGGTGGTTCCGCCGTGCTCGGCAGGTGGTTCAGGCATGGCCGTCACGTGGTTCCAGTCTGTCCAGGACGTGTTTCCAGCTTCTCCGGCAGGTGGTTCTGGTACGTCTGAGAGGTGGTTCCGCCATGGCTGGCAGGTGATCCCGGACTGTCCCCCAGGTGGTTCTGGCATAGCCAGCAGTTGATATTGGCCTGTCCGGCAAGTGGTTCCAGCGAGTCGAACAGGTGGCTCCGGCGTGCTCGGCAGGTGGTTCCGGTCTGTCCGGTAGGTGTTTCCGGAGTGTCCGGCACGTGCTTCCGGCACGTCTGAGAGGTGGTTCCGGCATGCGCGGCAGGTGATTCCGTAGTGTCCGCCAGGTGGTTCTGGCGTACCCGGCAGGTGATTTTGGCGTGTCCGGCAGGTGTTTCTGGAGAGTCGAGCAGGTGGCTCCGGCATGCTCGGCAGGTGCTTCCGGCGTCTCCGGCACTTGGTTCTGGTGTGTCTGAGAGCTGGTTCCGGCATGTCCGGCAGATGATTCCGGAGTGTCTGCCAAGTGGTTCTGGCATACCCAGCAGATGATTTTGGCGTGTCAGGGAGGTGGTACCGGTGAGTCGAGCAGGTGGTTCCGGCGTGCTCAGCAGGTGGTTCAGGCGGTTCTGGCAGGTGGTATCCGTCTGTTCGGGGTGTGGTTCCAGCATCTCATGAACACGTTTCTGGCACGTCTGAGATGTGGTTCCAGCCGGCCCGACAGGTGTTTCCGCAGTGTCCGCCAAGCGGTTCTGGCGTAGTTGGCAGGTGATTTTGGCATGACTGGCAGGTGGTTCCAGCAAGCCTGGCAGGTGATTCCAAAGTGTTCACCAACTGGTTGTGGCGTAGCCGGCAGGTGATTTTTGCGTGATCGGCAGGTGGTTCTGGCGAGTCGAGCAGGTGGTTCTGGCGTGCTCGGCTGGTGCTTCCGGGGCCATTGGCACGGGGTTCTGGCATGTCTGAGAGGTGGTTCCTGAATGCCCGGCAAGTGATTCCGGAGTTTTCGCCAAGTGGTTCTGGCATAGTCGGCAGGTGATTTTGGCATGTCCGGCAGGTGGTTCAGGCGAGTTGAGCAGGTGGTTCCAACCTGCTTGGCAGGTGCTTCCGGCGTCTCCGGCACGTGTTTCTGGCACATCTGACAGGTGGTTCCGGCATGCCCGAAAGGTGATTCCAGTCTGTCCGGTAGGTGGTTCCAGCCTGCACGGCATGTGGTTCTGGTACGTCTCAGAGGTGGTTGCGCATGCCCAACAGGTGATTCCGGACTGTCCGCCACATGGTTCTGGCACGTCTGAGAGGTGGTTCCGGCATGCCCGGCAGGTCATCCCAGAGAGTCCTCCAAGTGGTTCTGGCATAACACGCAGGTGATTTTGGCGTGTCTGGCAGGTTGTTCCGTTGTGCTTGGCAGGTGGTTCAGGCTTGGCCGGCAGTTGGTTCCAGACTGTCCAGGACGTGTTTCCAGCTTCTCCGGCAGGTGGTTCTGGGACGTCTGAGAGGTGGTTCCGCCATGGCTGGCAGGTGATTCCGGACCGTCCCCCAGGTCGTTCTGGCATAGCCAGCAGTTGATATTGGCCTGTCCGGCAGGTGGTTCCAGCGAGTCGAACAGGTGGCTCCGGCGTGCTCGGCAGGTGGTTCCGGTCTGTCCGGTAGGTGTTTCAGGCGTGTCCGGCACGTGCTTCCGGCACGTCTGAGAGGTGGTTCCGGCATGCGCGACAGGTGGTTTCGGAGTGTCCGCCAGGTGGTTCTGGCGTACCCGGCAGGTGATTTTGGCGTGTCCGGCAGGTGTTTCTGGCGAGTCGAGCAGGTGGCTCCGGCATGCTCGGCAGGTGCTTCCGGCGTCTCCGGCACGTGGTTCTGGTGTGTCTGAGAGCTGGTTCCGGCATGTCTGGCAGATGATTCCGGAGTGTCCGTCAAGTGGTTCTGGCATACCCGGCTGGTGATTTGGGCATGTCAGGTAGGTGGATCCGGCGAGTCGAGCAGGTGGCTCCGGCGTGCGCGGCAGGTTGTTCAGACGGGTCTGGCAGGTGTTTTTCGTCTGTTCGTGGTGTGATTCCAGCATCTCATGCACATGGTTCTGTCACGTCTGAGATGTGGTTCCGGCCGGCCCGACAGGTGTTTCCACAGTGTCCGCCAAGTGGTCCTGGCGTAGTTGGCAGGTGATTTTGGCATGACCGGCAGGTGGTTCCAGCAAGCCCGGCAGGTGATTCCGAAGTGTTCCCCAACTGGTTGTGGCGTAGCCGGCAGGTGATTTTTGCGTGTCCGGCAGGTGGTTCTGGCGAGTCGAGCAGGTGGTTCCGGCGTGCTCGGCAGGTGCTTCCGGGGTCATTGGCACGTGGTTCTGGCATATCTGAGAGGTGGTTCCGGCATGCCCGGCAGGTGATTCCGGAGTGTTCGCCAAGTGTTTCCGGCGTAGCCGGCAGGTGATTTTGCACGTCCAGCGGTCGTTCCGGCGGGTCGAGCCGGTGGTTCCGGCGTGTCCGGCAGGTGGTTCCGGTCTGTCCGGCCGGTGGTTCTGTGGTGTCCGGCACGAGGTTCAGTCTGAGAGGCTGTGCCGGCATGCCCCTCACGTGATTCCGGCTTGTCCCCGAACTGGTGCTGGTGTAGCGGGCAGGTGATTTTGGCGTGTCCGGCAGGTGGTTCAGGCGAGTTGAGCAGGTGGTTGCGACGTGCTCGGCAGGTGCTTCCGGCGTCTCCGGCACGTGTTTCTGGCACATCTGACTGGTGGTTCCGGCATGCCCAAAAGTTGATTCCGGTCTGTCCGGTAGGTGGTTCCGGCGTGCACGGCACGTGGTTCTGGTACGTGTCAGAGGTGGTTGCGTATGCCCAACAGGTGATTCCGGACTGTCCGCCACGTGCTTCTGGCACCCCTGAGAGGTGGTTCCAACATGCCCGGCAGGTCATTTCGGAGAGTCGTCCAAGTGGTTCTGGCGTAGCCCGCAGGTGATTTTGGCGTGTCCGGCAGGTGGTTCCGCCGTGCTCGGCAGGTGGTTCACGCATGGCCGTCACGTGGTTCCAGTCTGTCCAGGACGTGTTTCCAGCTTCTCTGGCAGGTGGTTCTGGTACGTCTGAGAGGTGGTTCCGCCATGGCTGGCAGGTGATCCCGGACTGTCCCCCAGGTGGTTCTGGCATAGCCAGCAGTTGATACTGGCCTGTCCGGCAGGTGGTTCCAGCGAGTCGAACAGGTGGCTCCGGCGTGCTCGGCAGGTGGTTCCGGTCTGTCCGGTATGTGTTTCCGGCGTGTCCGGCACGTGCTTCCGGCATGTCTGAGAGGTGGTTCCGGCATGCGCGTCAGGTGATTCCGTAGTCTCCGCCAGGTGGTTCTGGCGTACCCGGCAGGTGATTTTGGCGTGTCCGGCACGTGTTTCTGGCACATCCGACAGGTGGTTCCGGCATGACCGACAGGTGATTCTGGTCTGTCTGGTAGGAGGTTCCAGCCGGCACGGCATGTGGTTCTGGTACGTCTCAGAGGTGGTTGCGCATGCCCAACAGGTGATTCCGGACTGTCCGCCACATGGTTCTGGCACGTCAGAGAGGTGGTTCCGGCATGCCCGGCAGGTCATCCCAGAGAGTCCTCCAAGTGGTTCTGGCATAACTCGCAGGTGATTTTGGCGTGTCTGGCAGGTTGTTCCGTTGTGCTTGGCAGGTGGTTCAGGCTTGGCCGGCAGGTGGTTCCAGACTGTCCAGGACCTGTTTCCAGCTTCTCCGGCAGGTGGTTCTGGTACGTCTGAGAGGGGGATCCGCCATGGCTGGCTGGCGATTCCGGACCGTCCCCCAGGTGGTTCTGGCATAGCCAGCAGTTGATATTGGCCTGTCCGGCAGGTGGTTCCAGCGAGTCGAACAGGTGGCTCCGGCGTGCTCGGCAGGTGGTTCCGGTCTGTCCGGTAGCTGATTCCGGCGTGTCCGGCACGTGCTTCAGGCACGTCTGTGAGGTGGTTCCGGCATGCGCGACAGGTGATTTCGGAGTGTCTGCCAGGTGGTTCTGGCGTAGCCGGCAGGTGATTTTGGCGTGTCCGGCAGGTGTTTCTGGCGAGTCGAGCAGGTGGCTCCGGCATGCTCGGCAGGTGCTTCCGGCGTCTCCGGCACGTGGTTCTGGTGTGTCTGAGAGCTGGTTCCGGCATGTCCGGCAGATGATTCCGGAGTGTCCGCCAAGTGGTTCTGGCATACCCAGCAGGTGATTTTGGCGTGTCAGGGAGGTGGTACCGGTGAGTCGAGCAGGTGGTTCCGGCATGCTCAGCAGGTGGTTCAGGCGGTTCTGGCAGGTGGTATCCGTCTGTTCGGGGTGTGGTTCCAGCATCTCATGAACACGTTTCTGGCACGTCTGAGATGTGGTTCCAGCCGGCCCGACAGGTGTTTCCACAGTGTCCGCCAAGCGGTTCTGGCGTAGTTGGCAGGTGATTTTGGCATGACCGGCAGGTGGTTCCAGCAAGCCCGGCAGGTGATTCCGAAGTGTTCCCCAACAGGTTGTGGCGTAGCCGGCAGGTGATTTTTGCGTGTCCGGCAGGTGGTTCTGGCGAGTCGAGCAGGTGGTTCAGGCGTGCTCGGCAGGTGCTTCCGGGGTCATTGGCACGTGGTCCTGGCATATCTGAGAGGTGGTTCCGGCATGCCCGGCAGGTGATTCCAGAGTGTTCGCCAAGTGTTTCCGGCGTAGCCGGCAGGTGATTTTGCACGTCCAGCGGTCGTTCCGGCGGGTCGAGCCGGTGGTTCCGCCGTGTCCGGCAGTTGGTTCCGGTCTGTCCGGCAGGTGGTTCTGTGGTGTCCGGCACGAGGTTCAGTCTGAGAGGCTGTGCCGGCATGCCCCTCACGTGATTCCGGCTTGTCCCCGAAGTGGTGCTGGTGTAGCGGGCAGGTGATTTTGGCGTGTCCGGCAGGTGGTTCAGGCGCGTTGAGCAGGTGGTTGCGACGTGCTCGGCAGGTGCTTCCGGCGTCTCCGGCACGTGGTTCTGGTCTGTCTGAGAGCTGGTTCCGGCATGTCCGGCAGATGATTCCGGAGTGTCCGCCAAGTGGTTCTGGCATACCCAGCAGGTGATTTTGGCGTGTCAGGCAGGTGGTACCGGTGAGTCGAGCAGGTGGTTCCGGCGTGCTCAGCAGGTGGTTCAGGCGGTTCTGGCAGGTGGTATCCGTCTGTTCGGGGTGTGGTTCCAGCATCTCATGAACACGTTTCTGGCACGTCTGAGATGTGGTTCCAGCCGGCCCGACAGGTGTTTCCGCAGTGTCCGCCAAGCGGTTCTGGCGTAGTTGGCAGGTGATTTTGGCATGACTGGCAGGTGGTTCCAGCAAGCCTGGCAGGTGATTCCAAAGTGTTCCCCAACTGGTTGTGGCGTAGCCGGCAGGTGATTTTTGCGTGATCGGCAGGTGGTTCTGGCGAGTCGAGCAGGTGGTTCCGGCGTGCTCGGCTGGTGCTTCCGGGGTCATTGCCACGGGGTTCTGGCATGTCTGTGAGGTGGTTCCTGCATGCCCGGCAAGTGATTCCGGAGTGTTCGCCAAGTGGTTCTGGCATAGTCGGCAGGTGATTTTGGCATGTCCGGCAGGTGGTTCAGGCGAGTTGAGCAGGCGGTTCCAACGTGCTTGGCAGGTGCTTCCGGCGTCTCCGGCACGTGTTTCTGGCACATCTGTCAGGTGGCTCCGGCATGCCCGAAAGGTGATTCCGGTCTGTCCGGTAGGTGATTCCAGCCTGCACGGCATGTGGTTCTGGTACGTCTCAGAGGTGGTTGCGCATGCCCAACAGGTGATTCCGGACTGTCCGCCACATGGTTTTGGCACGTCTGAGAGGTGGTTCCGGCATTCCCGGCAGGTCATCCCAGAGAGTCCTCCAAGTGGTTCTGGCATAACACGCAGGTGATTTCGGCGTGTCTGGCAGGTTGTTCCCTTGTGCTTGGCAGGTGGTTCAGGCTTGGCCGGCAGGTGGTTCCAGACTGTCCAGGACGTGTTTCCAGCTTCTCCGGCAGGTGGTTCTGGTACGTCTGAGAGCTGGTTCCGCCATGGCGGGCAGGTGATTCCGGACCGTCCCCCAGGTGGTTCTGGCATAGCCAGCATTTGATATTGGCCTGTCAGGCAGGTGGTTCCAGCGAGTCGAACAGGTGGCTCCGGCGTGCTCGGCAGGTGGTTCCGGTCTGTCCGGTAGGTGATTCCGGCGTGTCCGGCACGTGCTTCCGGCACGTCTGAGAGGTGGTTCCGGCATGCGCGACAGGTGATTTCGGAGTGCCCGCCAGGTGGTTCTGGCGTACCCGGCAGGTGATTTTGGCGTGTCCGGCAGGTGTTTCTGGCGAGTCGAGCAGGTGGCTCCGGCATGCTCGGCAGGTGCTTCCGGCGTCTCCGGCACGTGGTTCTGGTGTGTCTGAGAGCTGGTTCCGGCATGTCCGGCAGATGATTCCGGAGTGTCCCCCAAGTGGTTCTGGCATACCCGCCTGGTGATTTGGGCATGTCAGGTAGGTGGTTCCGGCGAGTCGAGCAGGTGGCTCCGGCCTGCTCGGCAGGTTGTTCAGACGGGTCTGGCAGGTGTTTTCCGTCTGTTCGGGGTGTGGTTCCAGCATCTCATGCACATGGTTCTGACACGTCTGAGATGTGGTTCCGGCCAGCCCGACATGTGTTTCCACAGTGTCCGCCAAGTGGTACTGGCTGTAGTTGGCAGGTGATTTTGGCGTGACCGGCAGGTGGTTCCAGCAAGCCCGGCAGGTGATTCCGAAGTGTTCCCCAACTTGTTGTGGGGTAGCCGGCAGGTGATTTTTGCATGTCCGGAAGGTGGTTCTGGCGAGTCGAGCAGGTGTTTCCGGCGTGCTCGGCAGGTGCTTCCGGGGTCATTGGCACGTGGTTCTGGCATATCTGAGAGGTGGTTCCGGCATGCCCGGCAGGTGATTCCGGAGTGTTCGCCAAGTGTTTCCGGCGTAGCCGGCAGGTGATTTTGCACGTCCAGCGGTCGTTCGGGCGGGTCGAGCCGGTGGTTCCGTCGTGACCGGCAGGTGGTTCCGGTCTGTCCGGCAGGTGGTTCTGTGGTGTCCGGCACGAGGTTCAGTCTGAGAGGCTGTGCCGGCATGCCCCTCACGTGATTCCGGCTTGTCCCCGAAGTGGTGCTGGTGTAGCGGACAGGTGATTTTGGCGTGTCCGGCAGGTGGTTCAGGCGAGTTGAGCAGGTGCTTGCGACGTGCTCGGCAGGTGCTTCCGGCGTCTCTGGCACGTGTTTCTGGCACATCTGACTGGTGGTTCCGGCATGCCCAAAAGTTGATTCCGGTCTGTCCGGTAGGTGGTTCCGGCGTGCACGGCACGTGGTTGTGGTAAGTGTCAGAGGTGGTTGCGTATGCCCAACAGGTGATTCCGGACTGTCCGCCACGTGCTTCTGGCACGTCTGAGAGGTGGTTCCAACATGCCCGGCAGGTCATTTCGGAGAGTCGTCCAAGTGGTTCTGGCGTAGCCCGCAGGTGATTTTGGCGTGTCCGGCAGGTGGTTCCGCCGTGCTCGGCAGGTGGTTCAGGCATGGCCGTCACGTGGTTCCAGTCTGTCCAGGACGTGTTTCCAGCTTCTCCGGCAGGTGGTTCTGGTACGTCTGAGAGGTGGTTCCGCCATGGCTGGCAGGTGATCCCGGACTGTCCCCCCGGTGGTTCTGGCATAGCCAGCAGTTGATACAGGCCTGTCCGGCAGGTGGTTCCAGCGAGTCGAACAGGTGGCTCCAGCGTGCTCGGCAGGTGGTTCCGGTCTGTCCGGTATGTGTTTCCGGCGTGTCCGGCACGTGCTTCCGGCACGTCTGAGAGGTGGTTCCGGCATGCACGGTAGGTGATTCCGTAGTGTCCGCCAGGTGGTTCTGGCGTACCCGGCAGGTGATTTTGGCGTGTCCGGCAGGTGTTTCTGGCGAGTCGAGCAGGTGGCTCCGGCATGCTCGGCAGGTGCTTCCGGCGTCTCCGGCACGTGGTTCTGGTGTGTCTGAGAGCTGGTTCCGGCATGTCCGGCAGATGATTCCAGAGTGTCCGCCAAGTGGTTCTGGCATACCCAGCAGGTGATTTTGGCGTGTCAGGGAGGTGGTTCCGGCGTGCTCAGCAGGTGGTTCAGGCGGTTCTGGCAGGTGTTTTCCGTCTGTTCGGGGTGTGGTTCCAGCATCTCATGAACACGTTTCTGGCACGTCTGAGATGTGGTTCCAGCCGGCCCGACAGGTGTTTCCGCAGTGTCCGCCAAGCGGTTCTGGCGTAGTTGGCAGGTGATTTTGGCATGACCGGCAGGTGGTTCCAGCAAGCCCGGCAGGTGATTCCGAAGTGTTCCCCAACTGGTTGTGGCATAGCCGGCAGGTGATTTTGGCGTGTCCGGCAGGTGGTTCTGGCGAGTCGAGCAGGTGGTTCCGGCGTGCTCGGCAGGTGCTTCCGGGGTCATTGGCACGTGGTTCTGGCATATCTGAGAGGTGGTTCCGGCATGCCCGGCAGGTGATTCCGGAGTGTTCTCCAAGTGTTTCTGGCGTAGCCTGCAGGTGATTTTGCATGTCCAGCGGTCGTTCCTGCGGGTCGAGCCGGTGGTTCCGGCGTGTCCGGCAGGTGGTTCCGGTCTGTCCGGCAGGTGCTTCTGTGGTGTCCGGCACAAGGTTCAGTCTGAGAGGCTGTGCCGGCATGCCCCTCACGTGATTCCGGCTTGTCCCCGAAGTGGTGCTGGTGTAGCGGGCAGGTGATTTTGGCGTGTCCGGCAGGTGGTTCATTCGAGTTGAGCAGGTGCTTGCGACGTGCTCGGCAGGTGCTTCCGGCGTCTCCGGCACGTGTTTCTGGCACATCTGACTGGTGGTTCCGGCATGCCCAAAAGTTGATTCCGGTCTGTCCGGTAGGTGGTTCCGGCGTGCACGGCACGTGGTTCTGGTACGTGTCAGAGGTGGTTGCGTATGCCCAACAGGTGATTCCAGACTGTCCGCCACGTGCTTCTGGCACGTCTGAGAGGTGGTTCCAACATGCCCGGCAGGTCATTTCGGAGAGTCGTCCAAGTGGTTCTGGCGTAGCCCGCAGGTGATTTTGGCGTGTCCGGCAGGTGGTTCCGCCGTGCTCGGCAGGTGGTTCAGGCTTGGCCGTCACGTGGTTCCAGTCTGTCCAGGACGTGTTTCCAGCTTCTCCGGCAGGTGGTTCTGGCGAGTCGAGCACGTGGCTCTGGCATGCTCGGCAGGTGCTTCCGGCGTCTCCGGCACTTGGTTCTGGTGTGTCTGAGAGCTGGTTCCGGCATGTCCGGCAGATGATTCCGGAGTGTCCGCCAAGTGGTTCTGGCATACCCAGCAGGTGATTTTGGCGTGTCAGGGAGGTGGTACCGGTGAGTCGAGCAGGTGGTTCCGGCGTGCTCAGCAGGTGGTTCAGGCGGTTCTGGCTGGTGGTATCCGTCTGTTCGGGGTGTGGTTCCAGCATCTCATGAACACGTTTCTGGCACGTCTGAGATGTGGTTCCAGCCGGCCCGACAGGTGTTTCCGCAGTGTCCGCCAAGCGGTTCTGGCGTAGTTGGCAGGTGATTTTGGCATGACTGGCAGGTGGTTCCAGCAAGCCTGGCAGGTGATTCCAAAGTGTTCACCAACTGGTTGTGGCGTAGCCGGCAGGTGATTTTTGCGTGATCGGCAGGTGGTTCTGGCGAGTCGAGCAGGTGGTTCCAGCGTGCTCGGCAGGTGTTTCTGGGGTCATTGGCACGGTGTTCTGGCATGTCTGAGAGGTGGTTCCTGCATGCCCGGCAAGTGATTCCGGAGTGTTCGCCAAGTGGTTCTGGCATAGTCGGCAGGTGATTTTGGCATGTCCGGCAGGTGGTTCTGGCCAGTCGAGCAGGTGGTTCCGGCGTGCTCGGCAGGTGCTTCCGGGGTCATTGGCACGGTGTTCTGGCATATTTGAGAGGTGGTTCCGGCATGCCTGGCAGGTGATTCCGGAGTGTTCGCCAAGTGTTTCCGGCATAGCCGGCTGGTGATTTTGCACGTCCAGCGGTCGGTCCGGCGGGTCGAGCCGGTGGTTCCGGCGTGTCCGGCAGGTGGTTCCGGTCTGTCCTGCAGGTGGTTCTGTGGTGTCCGTCACGAGGTTCAGTCTGAGAGGCTGTGCCGGCATGCCCCTCACGTGATTCCGGCTTGTCCCCGAAGTGGTGCTGGTGTAGCGGGCAGGTGATTTTGGCGTGTCCGGCAGGTGGTTCAGGCGAGTTGAGCAGGTGGTTGCGACGTGCTCGGCAGGTGCTTCCGGCGTCTCCGGCACGTCTTTCTGGCACATCTGACTGGTGGTTCCGGCATGCCCAAAAGTTGATTCTGGTCTGTCCGGTAGGTGGTTCCGGTGTGCACGGCACGTGGTTCTGGTACGTCTCAGAGGTGGTTGCGTATGCCCAACAGGTGATTCCGGACTGTCCGCCACGTGCTTCTGGCACGTCTGAGAGGTGGTTCCAACATGCCCGGCAGGTCATTTCGGAGAGTCGTCCAAGTGGTTCTGGTGTAGCCCGCAGGTGATTTTGGCGTGTCCGTCAGGTGGTTCTGCCGTGCTCGGCAGGTGGTTCAGGCATGGCCGTCACGTGGTTCCAGTCGGTCCAGGACGTGTTTCCAGCTTCTCCGGCAGGTGGTTCTGGTACGTCTGAGAGGTGGTTCCGCCATGGCTGGCAACCGATTCCGGACCGTCCCCCAGGTGGTTCTGGCATAGCCAGCAGTTGATATTGGCCTGTCCGGCAGGTGGTTCCAGCGAGTCGAACAGGTGGCTCCAGCGTTCTTATCAGGTGGTTCCGGTCTGTCCGGTAGGTGTTTCTGGCATGTCTGGCACGTGCTTCCGGCACGTCTGAGAGGTGGTTCCGGCATGCGCGGCAGGTGATTCCGTAGTGTCCGCCAGGTGGTTCTGGCATACCCGGCAGGTGATTTTGGCGTGTCCGGCAGGTGTTTCTGGCGAGTCGAGCAGGTGGCTCCGGCATGCTCGGCAGGTGCTTCCGGCGTCTCCGGCACTTGGTTCTGGTGTGTCTGAGAGCTGGTTCCGGCATGTCCGGCGTATGATTCCGGAGTTTCCGCCAAGTGGTTCTGGCACACCCAGCAGGTGATTTTGGCGTGTCAGGGAGGTGGTACCGGTGAGTCGAGCAGGTGGTTCCGGCGTGCTCGGCAGGTGCTTCCGGCGTCTCCGGCACGTGTTTCTGGCACATCTGAATGGTGGTTCCGGCATGCCCAAAAGTTGTTTCCGGTCTGTCCGGCAGGTGGTTCCAGCGAGTCGAACAGGTGGCTCCGGAGTGCTCGGCAGGTGGTTCCGGTCTGTCCGGTAGGTGATTCCGGCGTGTCCGGCACGTGCTTCCGGCACGTCTGAGAGGTGGTTCCGGCATGCGCGACAGGTGGTTTCGGAGTGTCCGCCAGGTGGTTCTGGCGTACCCGGCAGGTGATTTTGGCGTGTCCGGCAGGTGTTTCTGGCGAGTCGAGCAGGTGGCTCCGGCATGCTCGGCAGGTGCTTCCGGCGTCTCCGGCACGTGGTTCTGGTGTGTCTGAGAGCTGGTTCCGGCATGTCCGGCAGATGATTCCGGAGTGTCCGCCAAGTGGTTCTGGCATACCCGGCTGGTGATTAGGGCATGTCAGTTAGGTGGTTCCGGCGAGTCGAGCCGGTGGCTCCGGCGTGCTCGGCAGGTTGTTCAGACGGGTCTGGCAGGTGTTTTCCGTCTGTTCTGGGTGTGGTTCCAGCATCTCATGCACATGGTTCTGGCACGTCTGAGATGCGGTTCCGGCCGGCCCGACAGGTGTTTCCACAGTGTCCGCCAAGTGGTACTGGCGTAGTTGGCAGGTGATTTTGGCATGACCGGCAGGTGGTTCCAGCAAGCCCGGCAGGTGATTCCGAAGTGTTCCCCAACTGGTTGTGGCGTAGCCGGCAGGTGATTTTTGCGTAATCGGCAGGTGGTTCTGGCGAGTCGAGCAGGTGGTTCCGGCGTGCTCGGCTAGTGCTTCTGGGGTCATTGGCACGGGGTTCTGGCATGTCTGAGAGGTGGTTCCTGCATGCCCGGCAAGTGATTCCGGAGTGTTCGCCAAGTGGTTCTGGCATAGTCGGCAGGTGATTTTGGCATGTTCGGCAGGTGGTTCAGGCGAGTCGAGCAGGTGGCTCCGGCATGCTCGGCAGGTGCTTCCGGCGTCTCCGGCACGTGGTTCTGGTGTGTCTGAGAGCTGGTTCCGGCATGTCCGGCAGATGATTCCGGAGTGTCCGTCAAGTGGTTCTGGCATACCCGGCTGGTGATTTGGGCATGTCAGGTAGGTGGTTCCGGCGAGTTGAGCAGGTGGCTCCGGCGTGCGCGGCAGGTTGTTCAGACGGGTCTGGCAGGTGTTTTTCGTCTGTTCGGGGTGTGATTCCAGCATCTCATGCACATGGTTCTGGCACGTCTGAGATGTGGTTCCGGCCGGCCCGACAGGTGTTTCCACAGTGTCCGCCAAGTGGTACTGGCGTAGTTGGCAGGTGATTTTGGCATGACCGGCAGGTGGTTCCAGCAAGCCCGGCAGGTGATTCCGAAGTGTTCCCCAACTGGTTGTGGCGTAGCCGGCAGGTGATTTTTGCGTGTCCGGCAGGTGGTTCTGGCGAGTCGAGCAGGTGGTTCCGGCGTGCTCGGCAGGTGCTTCCGGGGTCATTGGCACGTGGTTCTGGCATATCTGAGAGGTGGTTCCGGCATGCCCGGCAGGTGATTCCGGAGTGTTCGCCAAGTGTTTCCGGCGTAGCCGGCAGGTTATTTTGCATGTCCAGCGGTCGTTCCGGCGGGTCGAGCCGGTGGTTCCGGCGTGTCCGGCAGGTGGTTCCGGTCTGTCCGGCAGGTGGTTCTGTGGTGTCCGGCACGAGGTTCAGTCTGAGAGGCTGTGCCGGCATGCCCCTCACGTGATTCCGGCTTGTCCCCGAAGTGGTGCTGGTGTAGCGGGCAGGTGATTTTGGCGTGTCCGGCAGGTGGTTCAGGCGAGTTGAGCAGGTGCTTGCGACGTGCTCGGCAGGTGCTTCCGGCGTCTCCGGCACGTCTTTCTGGCACATCTGACTGGTGGTTCCGGCATGCCCAAAAGTTGATTCTGGTCTGTCCGGTAGGTGGTTCCGGTGTGCACGGCACGTGGTTCTGGTACGTCTCAGAGGTGGTTGCGTATGCCCAACAGGTGATTCCGGACTGTCCGCCAAGTGCTTCTGGCACGTGTGAGAGGTGGTTCCAACATGCCCGGCAGGTCATTTCGGAGAGTCGTCCAAGTGGTTCTGGTGTAGCCCGCAGGTGATTTTGGCGTGTCCGTCAGGTGGTTCTGCCGTGCTCGGCAGGTGGTTCAGGCATGGCCGTCACGTGGTTCCAGTCGGTCCAGGACGTGTTTCCAGCTTCTCCGGCAGGTGGTTCTGGTACGTCTGAGAGGTGGTTCCGCCATGGCTGGCAACCGATTCCGGACCGTCCCCCAGGTGGTTCTGGCATAGCCAGCAGTTGATATTGGCCTGTCCGGCAGGTGGTTCCAGCGAGTCGAACAGGTGGCTCCAGCGTTCTTATCAGGTGGTTCCGGTCTGTCCGGTAGGTGTTTCTGGCATGTCTGGCACGTGCTTCCGGCACGTCTGAGAGGTGGTTCCGGCATGCGCGGCAGGTGATTCCGTAGTGTCCGCCAGGTGGTTCTGGCATACCCGGCAGGTGATTTTGGCGTGTCCGGCAGGTGTTTCTGGCGAGTCGAGCAGGTGGCTCCGGCATGCTCGGCAGGTGCTTCCGGCGTCTCCGGCACTTGGTTCTGGTGTGTCTGAGAGCTGGTTCCGGCATGTCCGGCGTATGATTCCGGAGTTTCCGCCAAGTGGTTCTGGCACACCCAGCCGGTGATTTTGGCGTGTCAGGGAGGTGGTACCGGTGAGTCGAGCAGGTGGTTCCGGCGTGCTCGGCAGGAGCTTCCGGCGTCTCCGGCACGTGTTTCTGGCACATCTGACTGGTGGTTCCGGCATGCCCAAAAGTTGATTCCGGTCTGTCCGGCAGGTGGTTCCAGCGAGTCGAACAGGTGGCTCCGGCGTGCTCGGCAGGTGGTTCCGGTCTGTCCGGTAGGTGATTCCGGCGTGTCCGGCACGTGCTTCCGGCACGTCTGAGAGGTGGTTCCGGCATGCGCGACAGGTGGTTTCGGAGTGTCCGCCAGGTGGTTCTGGCGTACCCGGCAGGTGATTTTGGCGTGTCAGGGAGGTGGTACCGGTGAGTCGAGCAGGTGGTTCCGGCGTGCTCAGCAGGTGGTTCAGGCGGTTCTGGCAGGTGGTATCCATCTGTTCGGGGTGTGGTTCCAGCATCTCATGAACACGTTTCTGGCACGTCTGAGATGTGGTTCCAGCCGGCCCGACAGGTGTTTCCGCAGTGTCCGCCAAGCGGTTCTGGCGTAGTTGGCAGGTGATTTTGGCATGACTGGCAGGTGGTTCCAGCAAGCCTGGCAGGTGATTCCAAAGTGTTCACCAACTGGTTGTGGCGTAGCCGGCAGGTGATTTTTGCGTGATCGGCAGGTGGTTCTGGCGAGTCGAGCAGGTGGTTCTGGCGTGCTCGGCTGGTGCTTCCGGGGTCATTCGCACGGGGTTCTGGCATGTCTGAGATGTGGTTCCTGAATGCCCGGCAAGTGATTCCGGAGTGTTCGCCAAGTGGTTCTGGCATAGTCGGCAGGTGATTTTGGCATGTCCGGCAGGTGGTTCAGGCGAGTTGAGCAGGTGGTTCCAACCTGCTTGGCAGGTGCTTCCGGCGTCTCCGGCACGTGTTTCTGGCACATCTGACAGGTGGTTCCGGCATGCCCGAAAGGTGATTCCGGTCTGTCCGGTAGGTGGTTCCAGCCTGCACGGCATGTGGTTCTGGTACGTCTCAGAGTTGGTTGCGCATGCCCAACAGGTGATTCCGGACTGTACGCCACATGGTTCTGGCACGTCTGAGAGGTGGTTCCGGCATGCGCGACAGGTGGTTTCGGAGTGTCCGCCAGGTGGTTCTGGCGTACCCGGCAGGTGATTTTGGCGTGTCCGGCAGGTGTTTCTGGCGAGTCGAGCAGGTGGCTCCGGCATGCTCGGCAGGTGCTTCCGGCGTCTCCGGCACGTGGTTCTGGTGTGTCTGAGAGCTGGTTCCGGCATGTCCGGCAGATGATTCCGGAGTGTCCGTCAAGTGGTTCTGGCATACCCGGCTGGTGATTTGGGCATGTCAGGTAGGTGGTTCCGGCGAGTTGAGCAGGTGGCTCCGGCGTGCGCGGCAGGTTGTTCAGACGGGTCTGGCAGGTGTTTTTCGTCTGTTCGGGGTGTGATTCCAGCATCTCATGCACATGGTTCTGGCACGTCTGAGATGTGGTTCCGGCCGGCCCGACAGGTGTTTCCACAGTGTCCGCCAAGTGGTACTGGCGTAGTTGGCAGGTGATTTTGGCATGCCCGGCAGGTGATTCCGGAGTGTTCGCCAAGTGTTTCCGGCGTAGCCGGCAGGTTATTTTGCATGTCCAGCGGTCGTTCCGGCGGGTCGAGCCGGTGGTTCCGGCGTGTCCGGCAGGTGGTTCCGGTCTGTCCGGCAGGTGGTTCTGTGGTGTCCGGCACGAGGTTCAGTCTGAGAGGCTGTGCCGGCATGCCCCTCACGTGATTCCGGCTTGTCCCCGAAGTGGTGCTGGTGTAGCGGGCAGGTGATTTTGGCGTGTCCGGCAGGTGGTTCAGGCGAGTTGAGCAGGTGCTTGCGACGTGCTCGGCAGGTGCTTCCGGCGTCTCCGGCACGTGTTTCTGGCACATCTGACTGGTGGTTCCGGCATGCCCAAAAGTTGATTCCGGTCTGTCCGGTAGGTGGTTCCGGCGTGCACGGCACGTGGTTCTGGTACGTGTCAGAGGTGGTTGCGTATGCCCAACAGGTGATTCCGGACTGTCCGCCACGTGCTTCTGGCACGTCTGAGAGATGGTTCCAACATGCCCGGCAGGTCATTTCGGAGAGTCGTCCAAGTGGTTCTGGCGTAGCCCGCAGGTGATTTTGGCGTGTCCGGCAGGTGGTTCCGCCGTGCTCGGCAGGTGGTTCAGGCATGGCCGTCACGGGGTTCCAGTCTGTCCAGGACGTGTTTCCAGCTTCTCCGGCAGGTGGTTCTGGTACGTCTGAGAGGTGGTTCCGCCATGGCTGGAAGGTGATCCCGGACTGTCCCCCAGGTGGTTCTGGCATAGCCAGCAGTTGATATTGGCCTGTCCGGCAAGTGGTTCCAGCGAGTCGAACAGGTGGCTCCGGCGTGCTCGGCAGGTGGTTCCGGTCTGTCCGGTAGGTGTTTCCGGCGTGTCCGGCTCGTGCTTCCGGCACGTCTGAGAGGTGGTTCCGGCATGCGCGGCAGGTGATTCCGTAGTGTCCGCCACGTGTTTCTGGCATACCCGGCAGGTGATTTTGGCGTGTCCGGCAGGTGTTTCTGGCGAGTCGAGCAGGTGGCTCCGGCCTGCTCGGCAGGTGCTTCCGGCGTCTCCGGCACTTGGTTCTGGTGTGTCTGAGAGCTGGTTCCGGCATGTCCGGCAGATGATTCCGGAGTGTCCGCCAAGTGGTTCTGGCATACCCAGCAGGTGATTTTGGCGTGTCAGGGAGGTGGTACCGGTGAGTCGAGCAGGTGGTTCCGGCGTGCTCAGCAGGTGGTTCAGGCGGTTCTGGCAGGTGGTATCCGTCTGTTCGGGGTGTGGTTCCAGCATCTCATGAACACGTTTCTGGCACGTCTGAGATGTGGTTCCAGCCGGCCCGACAGGTGTTTCCGCAGTGTCCGCCAAGCGGTTCTGGCGTAGTTGGCAGGTGATTTTGGCATGACTGGCAGGTGGTTCCAGCAAGCCTGGCAGGTGATTCCAAAGTGTTCCCCAACTGGTTGTGGCGTAGCCGGCAGGTGATTTTTGCGTGATCGGCAGGTGGTTCTGGCGAGTCGAGCAGGTGGTTCTGGCGTGCTCGGCTGGTGCTTCCGGGGTCATTCGCACGGGGTTCTGGCATGCCTGAGATGTGGTTCCTGAATGCCCGGCAAGTGATTCCGGAGTGTTCGCCAAGTGGTTCTGGCATAGTCGGCAGGTGATTTTGGCATGTCCGGCAGGTGGTTCAGGCGAGTTGAGCAGGTGGTTGCGACGTGCTCGGCAGGTGCTTCCGGCGTCTCCGGCACGTGTTTCTGGCACATCTGACTGGTGGTTCCGGCATGCCCAAAAGTTGATTCCGGTCTGTCCGGTAGGTGGTTCCGGCGTGCACGGCACGTGGTTCTGGTACGTCTCAGAGGTGGCTGCGTATGCCCAACAGGTGATTCCGGACTGTCCGCCACGTGCTTCTGGCACGTCTGAGAGATGGTTCCAACATGCCCGGCAGGTCATTTCGGAGAGTCGTCCAAGTGGTTCTGGCGTAGCCCGCAGGTGATTTTGGCGTGTCCGGCAGGTGGTTCCGCCGTGCTCGGCAGGTGGTTCAGGCATGGCCGTCACGTGGTTCCAGTCTGTCCAGGACGTGTTTCCAGCTTCTCCGGCAGGTGGTTCTGGTACGTCTGAGAGGTGGTTCCGCCATGGCTGGCAGGTGATCCCGGACTGTCCCCCAGGTGGTTCTGGCATAGCCAGCAGTTGATATTGGCCTGTCCGGCAGGTGGTTCCAGCGAGTCGAACAGGTGGCTCCGGCGTTCTTGCCAGGTGGTTCCGGTCTGTCCGGTAGGTGTTTCCGGCGTGTCTGGCACGTGCTTCCGGCACGTCTGAGAGGTGGTTCCGGCATGCGTGGAAGGTGGTTCTGGCATATCCGGCAGGTGATTTTGGCGTGTCCGGCAGGTGTTTCTGGCGAGTCGAGCAGGTGGCTCCGGCATGCTAGGCAGGTGCTTCCGGCGTCTCCGGCACTTGGTTCTGGTGTGTCTGAGAGCTGGTTCCGGCATGTCCGGCAGATGATTCCGGAGTGTCCGCCAAGTGGTTCTGGCATACCCAGCAGGTGATTTTGGCGTGTCAGGGAGGTGGTACCGGTGAGTCGAGCAGGTGGTTCCGGCGTGCTCAGCAGGTGGTTCAGGCGGTTCTGGCAGGTGGTATCCGTCTGTTCGGGGTGTGGTTCCAGCATCTCATGAACACGTTTCTGGCACGTCTGAGATGTGGTTCCAGCCGGCCCGACAGGTGTTTCCGCAGTGTCCGCCAAGCGGTTCTGGCGTAGTTGGCAGGTGATTTTGGCATGACTGGCAGGTGGTTCCAGCAAGCCTGGCAGGTGATTCCAAAGTGTTCCCCAACTGGTTGTGGCGTAGCCGGCAGGTGATTTTTGCGTGATCGGCAGGTGGTTCTGGCGAGTCGAGCAGGTGGTTCCGGCGTGCTCGGCAGGTGCTTCCGGGGTCATTGGCACGGGGTTCTGGCATGTCTGAGAGGTGGTTCCTGCATGCCCGGCAAGTGATTCCGGAGTGTTCGCCAAGTGGTTCTGGCATAGTCGGCAGGTGATTTTGGCATGTCCGGCAGGTGGTTCAGGCGAGTTGAGCAGGCGGTTCCAACGTGCTTGGCAGGTGCTTCCGGCGTCTCCGGCACGTGTTTCTGGCACATCTGACAGGTGGTTCCGGCATGCCCGAAAGGTGATTCCGTTCTGTCCGGTAGGTGGTTCCAGCCTGCACGGCATGTGGTTCTGGTACGTCTCAGAGGTGGTTGCGCATGCCCAACAGGTGATTCCGGACTGTCCGCCACATGGTTCTGGCACGTCTGAGAGGTGGTTCCGGCATGCCCGGCAGGTCATCCCAGAGAGTCCTCCAAGTGGTTCTGGCATAACACGCAGGTGATTTCGGCGTGTCTGGCAGGTTGTTCCGTTGTGCTTGGCAGGTGGTTAAGGCTTGGGCTGCAGGTGGTTCCAGACTGTCCAGGACGTGTTTCCAGCTTCTCCGGCAGGTGGTTCTGGTACGTCTGAGAGGTGGTTCCGCCATGGCGGGCAGGTGATTCCGGACCGTCCCCCAGGTGGTTCTGGCATAGCCAGCAGTTGATATTGGCCTGTCAGGCAGGTGGTTCCAGCGAGTCGAACAGGTGGCTCCGGCGTGCTCGGCAGGTGGTTCCGGTCTGTCCGGTAGGTGTTTCCGGCGTGTCCGGCACGTGCTTCCGGCACGTCTGAGAGGTGGTTCCGGCATGCGCGACAGGTGGTTTCGGAGTGTCCGCCAGGTGGTTCTGGCGTACCCGGCAGGTGATTTTGGCGTGTCCAGCAGGTGTTTCTGGCGAGTCGAGCAGGTGGCTCCGGCATGCTCGGCAGGTGCTTCCGGCGTCTCCGGCACGCGGTTCTGGTGTGTCTGAGAGCTGGTTCCGGCATGTCCGGCAGATGATTCCGGAGTGTCCGTCAAGTGGTTCTGGCATACCCGGCTGGTGATTTGGGCATGTCAGGTAGGTGGTTCCGGCGAGTCGAGCAGGTGGCTCCGGCGTGCGCGGCAGGTTGTTCAGACGGGTCTGGCAGGTGTTTTTCGTCTGTTCGGGGTGTGATTCCAGCATCTCATGCAGATGGTTCTGGCACGTCTGAGATGTGGTTCCGGCCGGCCCAACAGGTGTTTCCACAGTGTCCGCCAAGTGGTACTGGCGTAGTTGGCAGGTGATTTTGGCATGACCGGCAGGTGGTTCCAGCAAGCCCGGCAGGTGATTCCGAAGTGTTCCCCAACTGGTTGTGGCGTAGCCGGCAGGTGATTTTTGCGTGTCCGGCAGGGGGTTCGGGCGAGTCGAGCAGGTGGTTCCGGCGTGCTCAGCAGGTGCTTCCGGGGTCATTGGCACGTGGTTCTGGCATATCTGAGAGGTGGTTGCGTATGCCCAACAGGTGATTCCGGACTGTCCGCCACGTGCTTCTGGCACGTCTGAGAGGTGGTTCCAACATGCCCGGCAGGTCATTTCGGAGAGTCGTCCAAGTGGTTCTGGCGTAGCCCGCAGGTGATTTTGGCGTGTCCGGCAGGTGGTTCCGCCGTGCTCGGCAGGTGGTTCAGGCATGGCCGTCACGTGGTTCCAGTCTGTCCAGGACGTGTTTCCAGCTTCTCCGGCAGGTGGTTCTGGTACGTCTGAGAGGTGGTTCCGCCATGGCTGGCAGGTGATCCCGGACTGTCCCCCAGGTGGTTCTGGCATAGCCAGCAGTTGATATTGGCCTGTCCGGCAGGTGGTTCCAGCGAGTCGAACAGGTGGCTCCGGCGTTCTTGGCAGGTGGTTCCGGTCTGTCCGGTAGGTGTTTCCGGCGTGTCTGGCACGTGCTTCCGGCACGTCTGAGAGGTGGTTCTGGCATGCGCGGCAGGTGATTCCGGAGTGTCCGCCAGGTGGTTCTGGCATACCCGGCAGGTGATTTTGGCGTGTCCGGCAGGTGTTTCTGGCGAGTCGAGCAGGTGGCTCTGGCATGCTCGGCAGGTGCTTCCGGCGTCTCCGGCACTTGGTTCTGGTGTGTCTGAGAGCTGGTTCCGGCATCTCCGGCAGATGATTCCGGAGTGTCCGCCAAGTGATTCTGGCATACCCAGCAGGTGATTTTGGCGTGTCAGGGAGGTGGTACCGGTGAGTCGAGCAGGTGGTTCCGGCGTGCTCAGCAGGTGGTTCAGGCGGTTCTGGCAGGTGGTATCAGTCTGTTCGGGGTGTGGTTCCAGCATCTCATGAACACGTTTCTGGCACGTCTGAGATGTGGTTCCAGCCGGCCCGACAGGTGTTTCCACAGTGTCCGCCAAGTGGTACTGGCGTAGTTGGCAGGTGATTTTGGCATGACCGGCAGGTGGTTCCAGCAAGCCCGGCAGGTGATTCCGAAGTGTTCCCCAACTGGTTGTGGCGTAGCCGGCAGGTGATTTTTGCGTGATCGGCAGGTGGCTCTGGCGAGTCGAGCAGGTGGTTCCGGCGTGCTCGGCTGGTGCTTCCGGGGTCATTGGCACGGGGTTCTGGCATGTCTGAGAGGTGGTTCCTGCATTCCCGGCAAGTGATTCCGGAGTGTTCGCCAAGTGGGTCTGGCATAGTCGGCAGAAGATTTTGGCAGGTCCGGCAGGTGGTTCACGCCAGTTGAGCAGGTGGTTCCAACGTGCTTGGCAGGTGCTTCCGGCGTCTCCGGCACGTGTTTCTGGCACATCTGACAGGTGGTTCCGGCATGCCCAAAAGTTGATTCTGGTCTGTCCGGTAGGTGATTCCGGCGTGCACGTCACGTGGTTCTGGTACGTGTCAGAGGTGGTTGCGTATGCCCAACAGGTGATTCCAGACTGTCCGCCACGTGCTTCTGGCACGTCTGAGAGGTGGTTCCAACATGCCCGGCAGGTCATCCCAGAGAGTCCTCCAAGTGGTTCTGGCATAACACGCAGGTGATTTTGGCGTGTCTGGCAGGTTGTTCCGTTGTGCTTGGCAGGTGGTTCAGGCTTGGCCGGCAGGTGGTTCCAGACTGTCCAGGACGTGTTTCCAGCTTCTCCGGCAGGTGGTTCTGGTACGTCTGAGAGGTGGTTCCGCCATGGTGGGCAGGTGATTCCGGACCGTCCCCCAGGTGGTTCTGGCATAGCCAGCATTTGATATTGGCCTGTCCGGCAGGTGGTTCCAGCGATTCGAACAGGTGGCTCCGGCGTGCTCGGCAGGTGGTTCCGGTCTGTCCGCTAGGTGATTCCGGCGTGTCCGGCACGTGCTTCCGGCACGTCTGAGAGGTAGTTCCGGCATGCGCGACAGGTGATTTCGGAGTGTCCGCCAGGTGGTTCTGGCGTACCCGGCAGGTGATTTTGGCGTGTCCGGCAGGTGTTTCTGGCGAGTCGAGCAGGTGGCTCCGGCATGCTCGGCAGGTGCTTCCGGCGTCTCCGGCACTTGGTTCTGGTGTGTCTGAGAGCTGGTTCCGGCATGTCCGGCAGATGATTCCGGAGTGTCCGCCAAGTGGTACTGGCGTAGTTGTCAGGTGATTTTGGCATGACCGGCAGGTGGTTCCAGCAAGCCCGGCAGGTGATTCCGAAGTGTTCCCCAACTGGTTCTGGCGTAGCCGGCAGGTGATTTTTTCGTGTCCGGCAGGTGGTTCTGGCGAGTCGAGCAGGTGGTTCCGGCGTGCTCGGCAGGTGCTTCCGGGGTCATTGGCACGTGGTTCTGGCATATCTGAGAGGTGGTTCCGGCATGCCCGGCAGGTGATTCCGGAGTGTTCGCCAAGTGTTTCCGGCGTAGCCGGCAGGTGATTTTGCACGTCCAGCGGTCGTTCCGGCGGGTCGAGCCCGTGGTTCCGGCGTGTCCGGCAGGTGGTTCCGGTCTGTCCGGCAGGTGGTTCTGTGGTGTCCGGCACGAGGTTCAGTCTGAGAGGCTGTGCCGGCATGCCCCTCACGTGATTCCGGCTTGTCCCCGAAGTGGTGCTGGTGTAGCGGGCAGGTGATTTTGGCGTGTCCGGCAGGTGGTTCAGGCGAGTTGAGCAGGTGGTTGCGACGTGCTCGGCAGGTGCTTCCGGCGTCTCCGGCACGTGTTTCTGGCACATCTGACTGGTGGTTCCGGCATGCCCAAAAGTTGATTCCGGTCTGTCCGGTAGGTGGTTCTGGCGTGCACGGCACGTGGTTCTGGTACGTCTCAGAGGTGGCTGCGTATGCCCAACAGGTGATTCCGGACTGTCCGCCACGTGCTTCTGGCACGTCTGAGAGGTGGTTCCAACATGCCAGGCAGGTCATTTCGGAGAGTCGTCCAAGTGGTTCTGGCGTAGCCCGCAAGTGATTTTGGCGTGTCCGGCAGGTGGTTCCGCCGTGCTCGGCAGGTGGTTCAGGCATGGCCGTCACGTGGTTCCAGTCTGTCCAGGACGTGTTTCCAGCTTCTCCGGCAGGTGGTTCTGGTACGTCTGAGAGGTGGTTCCGCCATGGCTGGCAGGTGATCCCGGACTGTCCCCCAGGTGGTTCTGGCATAGCCAGCAGTTGATATTGGCCTGTCCGGCAGGTGGTTCCAGCGAGTCGAACAGGTGGCTCCGGCGTTCTTGCCAGGTGGTTCCGGTCTGTCCGGTAGGTGTTTCCGGCGTGTCTGGCACGTGCTTCCGGCACGTCTGAGAGGTGGTTCCGGCATGCGTGGAAGGTGGTTCTGGCATATCCGGCAGGTGATTTTGGCGTGTCCGGCAGGTGTTTCTGGCGAGTCGAGCAGGTGGCTCCGGCATGCTAGGCAGGTGCTTCCGGCGTCTCCGGCACTTGGTTCTGGTGTGTCTGAGAGCTGGTTCCGGCATGTCCGGCAGATGATTCCGGAGTGTCCGCCAAGTGGTTCTGGCATACCCAGCAGGTGATTTTGGCGTGTCAGGGAGGTGGTACCGGTGAGTCGAGCAGGTGGTTCCGGCGTGCTCAGCAGGTGGTTCAGGCGGTTCTGGCAGGTGGTATCCGTCTGTTCGGGGTGTGGTTCCAGCATCTCATGAACACGTTTCTGGCACGTCTGAGATGTGGTTCCAGCCGGCCCGACAGGTGTTTCCGCAGTGTCCGCCAAGCGGTTCTGGCGTAGTTGGCAGGTGATTTTGGCATGACTGGCAGGTGGTTCCAGCAAGCCTGGCAGGTGATTCCAAAGTGTTCCCCAACTGGTTGTGGCGTAGCCGGCAGGTGATTTTTGCGTGATCGGCAGGTGGTTCTGGCGAGTCGAGCAGGTGGTTCCGGCGTGCTCGGCAGGTGCTTCCGGGGTCATTGGCACGGGGTTCTGGCATGTCTGAGAGGTGGTTCCTGCATGCCCGGCAAGTGATTCCGGAGTGTTCGCCAAGTGGTTCTGGCATAGTCGGCAGGTGATTTTGGCATGTCCTGCAGGTGGTTCAGGCGAGTTGAGCAGGCGGTTCCAACGTGCTTGGCAGGTGCTTCCGGCATCTCCGGCACGTGTTTCTGGCACATCTGACAGGTGGTTCCGGCATGCCCGAAAGGTGATTCCGTTCTGTCCGGTAGGTGGTTCCAGCCTGCACGGCATGTGGTTCTGGTACGTCTCAGAGGTGGTTGCGCATGCCCAACAGGTGATTCCGGACTGTCCGCCACATGGTTCTGGCACGTCTGAGAGGTGGTTCCGGCATTCCCGGCAGGTCATCCCAGAGAGTCCTCCAAGTGGTTCTGGCATAACACGCAGGTGATTTCGGCGTGTCTGGCAGGTTGTTCCGTTGTGCTTGGCAGGTGGTTCAGGCTTGGCCGGCAGGTGGTTCCAGACTGTCCAGGACGTGTTTCCAGCTTCTCCGGCAGGTGGTTCTGGTACGTCTGAGAGGTGGTTCCGCCATGGCGGGCAGGTGATTCCGGACCGTCCCCCAGGTGGTTCTGGCATAGCCAGCAGTTGATATTGGCCTGTCAGGTAGGTGGTTCCAGCGAGTCGAACAGGTGGCTCCGGCGTGCTCGGCAGGTGGTTCCGGTCTGTCCGGTAGGTGTTTCCGGCGTGTCCGGCACGTGCTTCCGGCACGTCTGAGAGGTGGTTCCGGCATGCGCGACAGGTGGTTTCGGAGTGTCCGCCAGGTGGTTCTGGCGTACCCGGCAGGTGATTTTGGCGTGTCCGGCAGGTGTTTCTGGCGAGTCGAGCAGGTGGCTCCGGCATGCTCGGCAGGTGCTTCCGGCGTCTCCGGCACGTGGTTCTGGTGTGTCTGAGAGCTGGTTCCGGCATGTCCGGCAGATGATTCCGGAGTGTCCGTCAAGTGGTTCTGGCATACCCGGCTGGTGATTTGGGCATGTCAGGTAGGTGGTTCCGGCGAGTCGAGCAGGTGGCTCCGGCGTGCGCGGCAGGTTGTTCAGACGGGTCTGGCAGGTGTTTTTCGTTTGTTCGGGGTGTGATTCCAGCATCTCATGCACATGGTTCTGGCACGTCTGAGATGTGGTTCCGGCCGGCCCGACAGGTGTTTCCACAGTGTCCGCCAAGTGGTACTGGCATAGTTGGCAGGTGATTTTGGCATGACCGGCAGGTGGTTCCAGCAAGCCCGGCAGGTGATTCCGAAGTGTTCCCCAACTGGTTGTGGCGTAGCCGGCAGGTGATTTTTGCGTGTCCGGCAGGGGGTTCTGGCGAGTCGAGCAGGTGGTTCCGGCGTGCTCGGCAGGTGCTTCCGGCGTCATTGGCACGTGGTTCTGGCATATCTGAGAGGTGGTTGCGTATGCCCAACAGGTGATTCCGGACTGTCCGCCACGTGCTTCTGGCACGTCTGAGAGGTGGTTCCAACATGCCCGGCAGGTCATTTCGGAGAGTCGTCCAAGTGGTTCTGGCGTAGCCCGCAGGTGATTTTGGCGTGTCCGGCAGGTGGTTCCGCTGTGCTCGGCAGGTGGTTCAGGCATGGCCGTCACGTGGTTCCAGTCTGTCCAGGACGTGTTTCCAGCTTCTCCGGCAGGTGGTTCTGGTACGTCTGAGAGGTGGTTCCGCCATGGCTGGCAGGTGATCCCGGACTGTCCCCCAGGTGGTTCTGGCATAGCCAGCAGTTGATATTGGCCTGTCCGGCAGGTGGTTCCAGCGAGTCGAACAGGTGGCTCCGGCGTTCTTGGCAGGTGGTTCCGGTCTGTCCGGTAGGTGTTTCCGGCGTGTCTGGCACGTGCTTCCGGCACGTCTGAGAGGTGGTTCCGGCATGCGCGGCAGGTGATTCCGGAGTGTCCGCCAGGTGGTTCTGGCATACCCGGCAGGTGATTTTGGCGTGTCCGGCAGGTGTTTCTGGCGAGTCGAGCAGGTGGCTCTGGCATGCTCGGCAGGTGCTTCCGGCGTCTCCGGCACTTGGTTCTGGTGTGTCTGAGAGCTGGTTCCGGAATCTCCGGCAGATGATTCCGGAGTGTCCGCCAAGTGGTTCTGGCATACCCAGCAGGTGATTTTGGCGTGTCAGGGAGGTGGTACCGGTGAGTCGAGCAGGTGGTTCCGGCGTGCTCAGCAGGTGGTTCAGGCGGTTCTGGCAGGTGGTATCAGTCTGTTCGGGGTGTGGTTCCAGCATCTCATGAACACGTTTCTGGCACGTCTGAGATGTGGTTCCAGCCGGCCCGACAGGTGTTTCCACAGTGTCCGCCAAGCGGTACTGGCATAGTTGGCAGGTGATTTTCGCGTGACCGGCAGGTGGTTCCAGCAAGCCCGGCAGGTGATTCCGAAGTGTTCCCCAACTGGTTGTGGCGTAGCCGGCAGGTGATTTTTGCGTGATCGGCAGGTGGCGCTGGCGAGTCGAGCAGGTGGTTCCGGCGTGCTCGGCTGGTGCTTCCGGGGTCATTGGCACGGGGTTCTGGCATGTCTGAGAGGTGGTTCCTGCATTCCCGGCAAGTGATTCCGGAGTGTTCGCCAAGTGGGTCTGGCATAGTCGGCAGAAGATTTTGGCAGGTCCGGCAGGTGGTTCACGCCAGTTGAGCAGGTGGTTCCAACGTGCTTGGCAGGTGCTTCCGGCGTCTCCGGCACGTGTTTCTGGCACATCTGACAGGTGGTTCCGGCATGCCCAAAAGTTGATTCTGGTCTGTCCGGTAGGTGATTCCGGCGTGCACGTCACGTGGTTCTGGTACGTGTCAGAGGTGGTTGCGTATGCCCAACAGGTGATTCCGGACTGTCCGCCACGTGCTTCTGGCACGTCTGAGAGGTGGTTCCAACATGCCCGGCAGGTCATCCCAGAGAGTCCTCCAAGTGGTTCTGGCATAACATGCAGGTGATTTTGGCGTGTCTGGCAGGTTGTTCCGTTGTGCTTGGCAGGTGGTTCAGGCTTGGCCGGCAGGTGGTTCCAGACTGTCCAGGACGTGTTTCCAGCTTCTCCGGCAGGTGGTTCTGGTACGTCTGAGAGGTGGTTCCGCCATGGTGGGCAGGTGATTCCGGACCGTCCCCCAGGTGGTTCTGGCATAGCCAGCATTTGATATTGGCCTGTCCGGCAGGTGGTTCCAGCGATTCGAACAGGTGGCTCCGGCGTGCTCGGCAGGTGGTTCCGGTCTGTCCGCTAGGTGATTCCGGCGTGTCCGGCACGTGCTTCCGGCACGTCTGAGAGGTAGTTCCGGCATGCGCGACAGGTGATTTCGGAGTGTCCGCCAGGTGGTTCTGGCATACCCGGCAGGTGATTTTGGCGTGTCCGGCAGGTGTTTCTGGCGAGTCGAGCAGGTGGCTCCGGCATGCTCGGCAGCTGCTTCCGGCGTCTCCGGCACTTGGTTCTGGTGTGTCTGAGAGCTGGTTCCGGCATGTCCGGCAGATGATTCCGGAGTGTCCGCCAAGTGGTACTGGCGTAGTTGTCAGGTGATTTTGGCATGACCGGCAGGTGGTTCCAGCAAGCCCGGCAGGTGATTCCGAAGTGTTCCCCAACTGGTTCTGGCGTAGCCGGCAGGTGATTTTTTCGTGTCCGGCAGGTGGTTCTGGCGAGTCGAGCAGGTGGTTCCGGCGTGCTCGGCAGGTGCTTCCGGGGTCATTGGCACGTGGTTCTGGCATATCTGAGAGGTGGTTCCGGCATGCCCGGCAGGTGATTCCGGAGTGTTCGCCAAGTGTTTCCGGCGTAGCCGGCAGGTGATTTTGGACGTCCAGCGGTTGTTCCGGCGGGTCGAGCCGGTGGTTCCGGCGTGTCCGGCAGGTGGTTCCGGTCTGTCCGGCAGGTGGTTCTGTGGTGTCCGGCACGAGGTTCAGTCTGAGAGGCTGTGCCGGCATACCCCTCACGTGATTCCGGCTTGTCCCCGAAGTGGTGCTGGTGTAGCGGGCAGGTGATTTTGGCGTGTCCGGCAGGTGGTTCAGGCGAGTTGAGCAGGTGGTTGCGACGTGCTCGGCAGGTGCTTCCGGCGTCTCCGGCACGTGTTTCTGGCACATCTGACTGGTGGTTCCGGCATGCCCAAAAGTTGATTCCGGTCTGTCCGGTAGGTGGTTCCGGCGTGCACGGCACGTGGTTCTGGTACGTCTCAGAGGTGGCTGCGTATGCCCAACAGGTGATTCCGGACTGTCCGCCACGTGCTTCTGGCACGTCTGAGAGGTGGTTCCAACATGCCCGGCAGGTCATTTCGGAGAGTCGTCCAAGTGGTTCTGGCGTAGCCCGCAAGTGATT
>NW_027227745.1:0-27911 GCF_037783145.1 Equus przewalskii | reverse complement strand
AGGTGGTTCCGGCGAGTCGATCAGGTGGTTCTGGCGTGCTCGGGAGGTGGTTCTGGCGGGTCCGACAGGTAGCTTGGGTCTGTTCGGGGTGTGGTTCCGGCATCTCAGGCACATGGTTCTGGCATGTCTGAGAGGTGGTTCCGACATGCCCGGCAGGTGATTCCAGAGTGTTCGCCAAGTGGCTCTGGCGTAACCGGCAGGTGATTTTCCATGTCCGGCGGTGGTTCCGGTGAGTCGAGCCGGTGGTTCTGGCGTGTCCGGAAGCTGGTTCTGGCGTGTCCAGCACGAGGTTCTGGCACGTCTGAGAGGTGGTTCCGGCATGCCCGACAGGTGATTCCAGAGTGTCCGCCAAGTGCTTCTGGCGTAGCTGGCAGGTGATTTTGGCGTGTCCGGCAGGTGGGACCAGTGAGTCAAGCAGGTGGTTCCGGCGAGTGTTTCCTGTGTTTCCGGTCTGTCCGGGAGATGGTTCCAGCCTGTCCGGCACGTGCTTCTGGCACTTCTGAGAGGTTGTGCTGGCATGCCCGGCAGGTGATTCTGGAGTGTCCGCCAAGTGGTTCTCGCATACCCGGCAGGTGATTTTGGCGTGTCTGGCAGGTGGTTCTGGCGAGTCGAGCAGGTTGCTCAGGCATGTTCAGCAACTGCTTCCGGCGTGTCCGGCGCGTGGTTCTGCTGTTTCTGAGAGCTGGTTCTGGCATGTCCAGCACATGATTCTGGAGTGTCCGCCAAGTGGTTCTGGCGTAGCTGGCAGGTGATTTTGGCGTGTCCGGCAGGTGTTTCTTGCGAGTTGGGCATGTGGCTCAGGCATGCTCAGCTGGTGCTTCCAGGGTGTCCGGCACATGGTTCTGGTGTGTCTGAGAGCTGGTTCTGGCATGTCCAGCAGATGATACTTGAGTGTCCACCAAGTGATTCTCACATACCCGGCAGGTGATTTTGGCGTGTCAGGGATGTAGTTCCGGCGAGTTGAGCAGGTAGTTCCGGCGTGCTCGGTAGGTGTTTCAGGCGGGTTTAGCAGGTGGTTTCGGTCTGTTCGGGCTGTGGTTCCGGCGTCTCAGGCACATGGTTCTGGCATGTGTGAGAGGTCGTTCCGGCCGGCCAGACAGGTGTTACCGGAGTGTCCACCAAGTGGTTCTGGCGTATCTGGCAGGTGATTTTGACGTGACCGACAGGTGGTTCCAGCAAGCCCGGCAGGTGATTCCGAAGTGTTCACCAACTGGTTGTGGCGTAGCCGGCAGTTGATTTTGGCGTGTCCGGCACGAGGTTCTCGCACGTCTGAGAGGTGGTTCCGGCATGCCCGACAGGTGATTCCAGAGTGTCCGCCAAGTGGTTCTGGCGTACCCGGAAGGTGAGTTTGGCATGTCCGGCACGTGGGACCCGTGAGTCAAGCAGGTGGTTCCGGCGAGTGTTTCCTGTGTTTCCGGTCTGTCCGGGAGATGGTTCCGGCCTGTCCGGCATGTGCTTCTGGCACTTCTGAGAGGTTGTGCTTTCATCTCCGGCAGGTGATTCTGGAGTGTCCGCCTAGTGGTTCTGGCATAGCCGGCCTGTGATTTTGGCGTGTCTGGCAGGTGGTTCTGTGGAGTGGATCAGGAACTTCTGGCATTCTCGACAGGTGCTTCCGCCGTCTCCGGCATGTGTTTGTGGCACCTCTGAGAGGTGGTTCCAGCATGCCCGGCGGGTGATTCCGAAGTGTTCACCAACTGGTTGTGGCGTAGCCGGCAGGTGATTTTGGCGTGTCCGCTAGGTGGTTCTGCCGAATCAAGCAGGTGGTCCCGGCATGTCCGTCAGGTTGTTCCGGTCTGTCCTGGAGGTGGTTCTGGAGTGTCTGCCGAGTGTTTCTGGCGTCGCCGGCAGGTTATTTTGGCGTGTCCAGCAGGTGGTTCTGGGGAGTGGATCAGGTGGTTCCGGCATACTCAGCAGGTGGTTCTGGCATGTCCAGCACATGGTTCTGGCACTTCTGAGAGGTCTTTCCGGCATGCCCGGCAGTTGATCCCGGAGAGTCCTCCAAGTGGTTCTGGCGTACCCCGCAGGTGTTTCTGGTGTGTCCGGCAGGTGGCTCTGGCGAGTCGAGCAGGTGGTTCCGCCGTGCTCGGCAGGTGCTTCCAGTGTCATTGGCATGTGGTTCTGGTATGTCTGAGAGGTGGTTCCGGCATTCCCGGCAGGTGATCCCGGAGAGTCCTCCAAGTGCTTCTGGCGTACCCCGCAGGTGTTTCTGGTGCGTCTGGCAGGTGGCTCTACCGAGTCGAGCAGGTGGTTCCGCAGTGCTCGGCAGGTGCTTCCAGTGTCATTGTCATGTGGTTCTGGCATGTCTGATAGGTGGTTCCGGCATGTCCGGCAGGTGATTCCGGATTGTTCGCCAAGTGGTTCTGGCGTAGCCGGCAGGTGATTTTGCATGTCCGGCGGTGGTTCCGGCGAGTCGAGCTGGTGGTTCCGGCGTGTCCATCAGGTGATCCCGGAGTGTCCTCCAAGTGGTTGTGGCGTACCCCGCAGGTGTTTCTGCTGTGTCCGGCAGGTGGCTCTGGTGAGTGGAGCAGGTGGTTCCGGCATGCTCGACAGGTGGTTCCGGCTTGTCTGGCAGGTGTTTGCCGTCTGTCCATGACGTGGTTCCGGCATGCCCACAAGGTGATTCTGGAGTGTCCACCAAGTGGTTTTGTCGTAGCCGGCATATGATTTTGGCCTGTGAGGCAGGTGGTTCCGGCATGTCCAGCAGGTGGTTCCGGCGAGCTCAGCAGGTGCTTCCGGTCTCGCCGGCACGTGGTTGTGGCACGTCTGAGAGATGGTTCCGGCATGCCCGTCAGGTGATTCCGGAGTGTCCGGCATGTGGTTCTGGCACCTCTGAGAGGTGGTTCCGGCATGCTCGGCAGGTGATTCCGGAGTCTCCCGCATGTGGTTCTGGCACGTCTGAGAGGTGGTTCCGGCATGCCCGACAGGTGATTCCGGAGTGTCCGCCACGTGGTTCTGGCGTACCCGGCAGGTGATTTTGGCGTGTCTGGCAGGTGTTTGTGGCAAGTCGAGCATGTGGCTCAGGCATGGTCAGCAGGTCCTTCCGGCGTGACCGGCACGTGATTCTGGTGTCTCTGAGAGCTGGTTCTGGCATGTCCGGCAGATGATTCCGGAGTGTCCACCAAGTGGTTCTGGTATACCTGGCAGGTGATTTTGGCGTGTCCGACAGGTGGTTCCGGCATGCTCGGCAGGTGGTTCAGTCAGGTCCGGTAGGTGGTTCTGGTCTGTCCAGGAGTTGGTTCCGGCGTGTGCGGCACGTGGTTCCGGCACGTCTGACAGGTGGTTCTGGCATGTCCGGCAGGTGATTCCGGGTTGTCCACCAAGTGGTTCTGATGTAGCAGGGAGTTGATTTTGGTGTGTCCCACAGGTGGTTCCGATGATTCGAGAAGGTGCTGCCGGCTAGCTCGGCAGGTGCTTCTGGCGTCTCCGGCACTTGATTTTGGCAGATTTGAGAGGTGGTTCCGGCATGCCCGGCACGTGATTCCGGAGTGTCCGGCAAGTGGTTCTGGCATAGCCGGCTGGTGATTTTGGCGTTTCCAGCAGGTGGCTCGAATGAGTCGAGCAGGTTTTTCCGGAGTGCTAAGCAGGTGTTTCAGGCGGGTCCTCCAGGAGGTTCCGGTCTGTCCATTAGGTGGTTCCGGCGTGTCCCACACGTGCTTCCGGCACGTCTGAGAGGTCATTCCGGCATGCCCAGCATGTGATTTCATAGATTGTGCCACGTGGTTCTGGCCTAGCCGGCAGGTGATTTTGGCATCTCCGGCAGGTGGTTCCGGCGAGTCGAGCAGGAGGTTCTGGCGTGCTTGGCAGGTGCATCTGCTGTCTCTGGCATGTGGTTCTGGCATGGCTGAGAGGTGGTTCCGGCATGCCCTGAATGTGATTCTGGAGTGTCCGGCAAGTGGTTCTGGCGTAGCCGGCAGGTGATTTTGGTGTGTCCGGCAGGTGGTTCTCTGGAGTGGCACAGGTGGTTCTGGCATGCTCGGCAAGTGATTCCGGCATCTCCAGTGTGTGGTTCTTGCACATTTGAGATGTGGTTCCGGCATGACCGGCATGTGATTCCGGATTGTGTGCCAAGTGGTTATGGCGCAGCTGGCAGGGGATTTTGGCGTGTCCATCAGGTGGTTCTGGGGAGTGGATCAGGTGGTTCCGGCATGCCCGGCATTTGAAGCCAGACTGTCAGCCACGTGCTTCTGGCATACCCAGCAGGTGATTTTGGCATGTCAGGGATCTGGTTACGGTGAGTCGAGCAGTTGTTTCCGGCGTGCTCGGCAGATGGTTCCGGTGTGTCCGGCAGGTGCTTCCAGTCTGTCCGGTAGGTGGTTCCGGCGTTTACGGCACGTGGTTCTGGGACGTCTCAGAGGTGGATACGCATGCCCAACAGGTGATTCCGGACTGTCCGCCACGTAGTTCTGGCACGTCTGATAGGTGATTCCAGCATGCCCAGCAGGTCATCCCGGAGAGACCTCCAAGTGGTCCTGGCGTAGCCGGCAGGTGATTTTGGCGTGTTCGGCAGGTGGTTCCGGCGTGCTCGGCAGGTGGTTCAGGCATGGCCGCGAGGTGGTTCCAGTCTGTGCAGTACATGTTTCCAGCTTGTCCGGCACGTGGTTCTGGTACGTCTGAGAGGTGGTTCCGGCATGGCTGGCAGGTGATACCGGACTGTCCCCCAGGTGGTTGTGGCATAGCTGGCAGTTGATTTTGGCCTGTCCGGCAGGTGGTTCCGGCGAGTCGAGCAGGTGGCTCCGGCTTGTTCGGCAGGTGGTTCTGGCGTGTCTGGCAGGTGGTTCTGTTCTGTCCAGTAGGTTGTTCCGGCATGTCCGGCACGTGCTTCTGGCACATCTGAGAGGTGGTTCTGGCATGACCGGCAGGTGATTGCGTAGTGTCCGGTAAGTCGTTCTGGTGTAGCTGGCAGTTCATTTTGGTGTGTCCGGCAGGTGGGTCCTGCGAGTCAAGGAGGTAATTCCGGCGTGCTTGGCAGGTGGTCCAGGCGTGTCCGGCAGGTGGTTCCAGTCTGTCCAGGACGTGGTTCCAGCATGTCCGGCATGCAGTTCTGGTACGTCTGAGAGGTGGTCCCTGCATGCCCGGCAGGTGATTCCGGACTGTCCGCCAGGTGGTTCTCTCATAGCCAGCAGTTATTTTGGCGTGTCCAGCAGGTGGTTCCGGCAAGTCGAGAAGGTGGTTCCGACGTGCTCGGCAGGTGGTTCAGGCGTGTCTGGCAGGTGGTTTCGGTCTGCTCGTGGTGTGGTTCCGGCATCTCAGGCAAATGGTTCTGGCACGCCTGAGAGGCGTTTCTGGCCAGCCCGACTGGTGTTTCCGGAGTGTCCGCCAAGTGGTTCTGGCGTCGTTGGCAGGTGATTTTGGCGTGACCGGCAGGTGGTTCCAGCAAGCCCGGCAGGTGATTCTGAAGTGTTCACCAAGTGGTTCTGGCGTAGCCGGCAGGTGATTTTTGCGTGTCTGGCAGTTGGTTCTGGTACGTCTGAGAGGTGGTTCCGGCATGGCTGGCAGGTGATACCGGACTGTCCCCCAGGTGGTTGTGGCATAGCCGGCAGTTGATTTTGGCCTATCTGGCAGGTGGTTCCGGTGAGTCGAGCAGGTGGCTCCGGTGTGCTCGGCAGGTGGTTCAGGCATGTCTGGCAGGTGGTTTCGGTCTGTGCGGTAGGTGTTTCCTGCGTGTCCGGCATGTGCTTCCAGCACGTCTGAGAGGTGCTTCCAGCATGTGCGGCAGGTGGTTCCGGTCTGTCCTGGAGGTGGTTCCCGCGTGTCCGGCACATGATTCTGGCACGTCTGAGAAGTTGTGCCATCATGCCCAAAACATTATTACGGCTTGTACGCAAAGTGGTTCTGACTTAGCGGGCAGGTGCTTCCTGGGTGTCCGGCAGGTGGTTCCCTTCTGTCCGGTAGGTGGTTCCCGCATGTCCGGCACGTGGTGCTCACACGTCTGAGAGGTGATTCCTGCATGCCCGGCAGGTGATTCCGGAGTGTCCGCCAAGTGGTTCTGGCATAGCCGGCAGGTGATTTGGCGTGTACATCAGGTGGTTCTGGCGAGTCGAGCAGGTGGTTCCGGTGCGGTCAGCAGGTGCTTCCGGTGTCACTGGCATGTGGTTCTGGCATGTCTGAGAGGTGGTTCCGGCATGCCTGGCAGCTGCTTGCAGAGGGTTCTGGCATAGCCGGCAGGTGATTTTGGTGTGTCCGGCAGGTGGTTCTGCGGAGTGGCACAGGTGGTTCTGGCATGCTCGGCACGTGCTTCCGGCATCTCTAGTGTGTGGTTCTTGCACGTTTGAGAGGTGGTTCCGGCATGACCGGCATGTGATTCCGGATTGTGTGCCAAGTGGTTCTGGCGCAGCAGGCAGGTGATTTTGGCGTGTCCGGCAGGTGGTTCTGGGGAATGGATCAGGTGGTTCCGGCATGCCCGACATTTGAACCCGGACTGTCAGCCACGTGCTTCTGGCATACCCAGCAGGTGATTTTGGCGTGTCAGGTAGGTGGTTCCGGTGAGTCGAGCAGGTGGTTCCGGGGTGCTCGCCCGGTGGTTCAGGTGGGTCTGGCAGGTGGTTTCGGTCTGTTCGGGGTGTGGTTGCGGCATCTCAGGCACATGGTTCTGGCACATCTGAGAGTTGGTTCCGGCCGCCCCGACAGGTGTTTCCGGAGCGTCCCCCAAGTGCTTCGGGCGTAGTTGGCAGGTGATTTTGGCGTGACCGGCAGGTGGTTCCAGCAAGCCCGGCAGGTGATTCCGAAGTGTTCACCAACTGGTTGTGGCATACCCGGCAGGTGATTTTTGCGTGTCCATCAGGTGCTTCTGGTGATTCGAGCAGGTGCTTCCGGCGTGCTCGGCAGGTGCTTCCGGTGTCATTGGCATGTGGTTCTGGCATGTCTGAGAAGTGGTTCCAGCATGCCCGGCAGGTGATTGCAGAGTGTTCGCCAAGTGGTTCTGGCATAGCCGGCAGGTGATTTTGCATGTCTGGCGGTGGTTCCGGCGAGTCGAGCTGCTTGTTCTGGCGTGTCCAGCAGGTGGTTTCGGTCTGTCCGGTAGGTGGTTCTGGGGTGTCCAGCACGAGGTTCTGGCACGTCTGAGAGGTTGTGCCGTCATGCCCAAAACATTATTCCCGCTTGTATTCAAAGTGGTTCTGGCGTAGCCGGAAGGTGATTTTGGCGTGTCTGGCAGGTGGTTCCGGCGTGCTCAGCACGTGGTTCCAGTCTGTGCAGTACATGTTTCCAGCTTGTCTGGCAAGTGGTTCTGGTACGTCTGAGAGGTGGTTCCAGCTTGTTGGGCAGGTGGTTACGGTCTGTCCCGGAGGTGTTTCTGGCATGTCTGGAATGTGGTTCTGGCACGTCTGCGATGTGCTTCAGGCATGCTTGGCAGCTGATTCCTGGGTGTCCACGAAGTGGTTCTGGCATCACCAGCAGGTTATTTTGGCATGTCCAGCAGGTCTTTCCTGCTTTTTGGGCTCGTGGCTCTGGCTTGTAAGACAGGTGTTGGTGGCATTTCTGGCCCCCAGTTCTGACATACTCCACAGGTGGTTTCACTGTTTCTGGCACCTGTTTGCGGCATATCCATTAGGTGTTTCCAATGTGTCTGGCATGTTGTTGTGCTGCGTTTGGAATCTGGTTCTGTCGTGTCTGTTGTGTGCAGCTGGCATGTTGAAGAGATGGTTCTGCAGTGTCAGAATTGTTGTTCCACTGTGTTCAGCAGGTGGTTACAGGTGGTTCGGGCATGCAACGGGGGTGCTTCTGGTGTGCCTGTTGGCTTGTTCTGGCATGAATGTGTGGTTCTTTGAGAGTGTGCGGAGGGTGTTTTTGGCATGTCTCCTGGGGTTTTTTGGCATCTAAGGGGCATGATTAGTTTTTATGCGTCAGGAGAGTTGGTTCTCAACTTCCTAAAGAGATGGAATAAATATGGTCTGTGGCTTGTCGCCCCTTGAGGGGGGGAGCCAGTGCATTGTGCATTCCACGTCTAGAGCAATGAAGGGCACGGCTGAGAGCAAAGGGGTCTTTCTGAATTAGGTGTTTTCTGACACTCCCTCCAGCAGTGGTAACCTGTGGTTGGTGAAAAGCGTAGTGACTCTCTCTGGATAAAGACATGGTTGCACAATCATTTGGGACTCAGCCCAGTTGCGTCAGGGGAAGATGTAGGCATTTCGTCTGAGCTGGGTTGGCAAGGTGGAATTGCGGCAGAAGCAGGAGTCCTAAAGCTGCGAATTAAGGGTTGGGAAGAAATGCCATTTCAGCTGCCTTTGTATGAGAAGTTCCCCGGTCTGCTGTAACAGGAGTGTGGAAAGTGAGCTGTTTGCCAGCTTCCTACAGAGCTGGAGGCAAGACAGTTTATGGCTTGTCTCCAATTGAAGGATGGAGGCAGTGCCTTGTGCCTTCCACCTCTAGAGCAATGGAGGGCACGGCTGAGAGCAAAGGGCCCTTTCTGACATAGGTGCATTCTGACACTCTCTGACCCAGTGCACAATGGCGGTTTGTAAAAAGCCTATTGTCTGCTCCTGCTAAGCATGCGGAAGCACAGTCATCTGGGCCTCGTCCCCCTTGCTCAATGGGAAGATGTAGGCATTTCGTCTGAGCCGGGTTGGCAAGGTGGAACTGTGGCAGAAGCGGAAGTCCTAAAGCGGCCAGTTAAGCACTGCGAAGAAATGGCGTTTGAGCTGCCACTGTGTGAGAGCTTGCTCGTATGCTGTAACAGCACTGTGGAAAGCGAGTTCTTCCCCAGCTTCCTAAAGAGCTGAAGGCAAGACAGTTTATGGCTTGTCTCCCATTGAAGGATGGAGGCAGTGCTTTGTGCCTTGCACCTCTACAGCAATGGAGGGCGCGGCTGAGAGTAAAGGGGTCTTTCTGCCATTGGTGCTTTCTGACACTCTCCCAACCGTTGCACTTCGTGGTTAGTTAAAAGCCTATTGTCTCTCTCCGCCTCAGCATGTGGAACCACAATCCTATGGGCCTCATCCCCATTGCTCAAGGGGAAGATGTAGGCATTTCGTCTGAGCCGGGTTGGCAAGGTGGAAACGTGCAGGATGCAGATGTCCCAGACTGGCGAGTGAAGTGCTGAAAAGAAATGTCGTTCAGCCTACTTTGTATGAGATGTTCCCAGGACGCTGTAAGAGCACTGTGGAAAGGGAGTTTTTTCTCCACTTCCTAAGGAGCTGGAAGCAGGCCAAGATGTGGTTTGTCTCCCATTGAGTGGTGGATCCAGAACCAGTGCCTTGTGCCTTCCAAATCTAGAGCAATGGAGGGCACGGCTGAGAGAAAAGGGGCCTTTCTGACATAGCTGCTTTCCGACGCTCTCTAAGCAGTGTAAAATGGTGGTTGGAAAAAGGCATGCAGTTTATCGCCTCCTAAGCATGTGGATGCTCAATCATTTGGGAATCAGCACAGTCGCTTCAGGGGAAGATGTAGGCATTTCGCCTGAGCCAGGTTGGCAATGTGGAAATGCGGCAGAAGCAGAATTTGCAGGTTGGTGAGTTAAGGGCTGAAAAGACAGGGTGTTCAGCTGCCTTTGTATGAGACGTTCCCAGGACGCTGTAAGAGCACTGTGGAATGCGAGTGCTTTCCCAGCTTCCTAAAGAGCTGCAAGCAGGACAGTTGCTGGCTTGTCTCCAATTGAAGGATGGAGGCAGTGCTTTGTGCCTTCCACCTCTAGAGCAATGGAGGGCACGGCTGAGAGCAAAGGGCCCTTTCCGACATAGGTGCATTCTGACACTCTCTGACCCGGTGCACAATGGCGGTTTGTAAGAAGCCTATTGTCTGCTCCTGCTAAGCATGCGGAAGCACAGTCATCTGGTCCTCGTCCCCGTTGCTGAAGGGGAAGATGTAGACATTTCGTCTGAGCCGGGTTGGCAAGGTGGAAATGTGGCAGGAGCAGAAGTTCCAAATCTGCGAGTCAAGCGCTGAAAAGAAATGGCATATCAGCTGCCTTTGTATGAGATGTTGCCAGGACACAGAAAGAGCACTGTTGAAAGCGAGTTCTTGCTCAGCTTCCTATAGAGATGGAAGGAAGATGGTCTGTGGCTTGTCGCCCGTTGAGAGGTGGGGGAACCAGTGCATTGGGAATTCCACGTCTAGAGCCATGAAGGGCACCGCTGAGAGCAAAGGGGTCTTTCTGACATAGCTGCTTTCCGACACTCTCTCCAGCAGTGCACAATGGAGTTTGGAAAAAGGCATGCAGTCTAACGCCTCCTAAGCACGTGGACGCTCAATCATTTGGGACTCAGCCCAGTTGCTTCAGGGGAAGATGTAGGCATTTCATCTGAGCCGGGTTGGCAAGGTGGAATTGCGGCAGAAGCAGGAGTCCTAAAGCTGCGAGTTAAGGGCTGGGAAGAAATGCCATTTGAGCTGCCTTTGTATGAGAAGTTCCCCGGTCTGCTGTAACAGGACTGTGGAAAGAGAGCTGTTTGCCAGCTTCCTACAGAGCTGGAGGCAAGACAGTTTATGGCTTGTCTCCAATTGAAGGATGGAGGCAGTGCCTTGTGCCTTCCACCTCTAGAGCAATGGAGGGCACGGCTGAGAGCAAAGGGCCCTTTCTGACATAGGTGCATTCTGACACTCTCTGACCCAGGGCACAATGGCGGTTTGTAAAAAGCCTATTGTCTGCTCCTGCTAAGCATGCGGAAGCACAGTCATCTGGGCCTCGTCTCCCTTGCTGAATGGGAAGATGTAGGCATTTCGTCTGAGCCGGGTGGGCAAGGTGGAACTGTGGCAGAAGCGGAAGTCCTAAAGTGGCCAGTTAAGCACTGGGAAGAAATGGCGTTTGAGCTGCCACTGTGTGAGAGCTTGCTCGTATGCTGTAACAGCACTGTGGAAAGCGAGTTCTTCCCCAGCTTCCTAAAGAGCTGGAGGCAAGACAGTTTATGGCTTGTCTCCCATTGAAGGATGGAGGCAGTGCTTTGTGCCTTGCACCTCTACAGCAATGGAGGGCGCGGCTGAGAGTAAAGGGGTCTTTCTGCCATTGGTGCTTTCTGACACTCTCCCAACCGTTGCACTTCGTGGTTAGTTAAAAGCCTATTGTCTCTCTCCTCCTCAGCATGTGGAACCAAAATACTATGGGCTTCATCCCCATGGCTCAAGGGGAAAATGTAGGCATTTCGTCTGAGCCGGGTGTCAAGGTGAAAACGTGCAGGATGCAGATGTCCGAGACTGGCGAGTGAAGTGATGAAAAGAAACGGCGTTCAGCCTCCTTTGTATGAGATGTTCCCAGGACTCTGTAAGAGCACTGTGGAAAGGGAGTTTTTTCTCCTCTTCCTAAAGAGCTGGAAGCAGGCCAAGATGTGGTTTGTCTCCCATTGAGGGGTGGATCCAGAACCAGTGCCTTGTGCCTTCCAACTCGAGAGCAATGGAGGGCATGGCTGAGAGCAAAGGGGCCTTTCTGACATAGGTGCATTCTGACACTCTCCCAACCGTTGCACTTCGTGGTTAGTTAAAAGCCTATTGTCTCTCTCCTCCTCAGCATGTGGAACCACAATCCTGTGGGCCTCATCCCCATTGCTCAAGGGGAAGATGTAGGCATTTCGTCTGAGCCGGGTTGGCAAGGTGGAAACGTGCAGGATGCAGATGTCCCAGACTGGCGAGTGAAGTGCTGAAAAGAAACGGCGTTCAGCCTCCTTTGTATGAGATGTTCCCAGGACGCTGTAAGAGCACTGTGGAAAGGGAGTTTTTTCTCCACTTCCTAAAGAGCTGGAAGCAGGACAAGATGTGGTTTGTCTCCCATTGAGGGCTGGATCCAGAACCAGTGCCTTGTGCCTTCCACCTCGAGAGCAATGGAGGGCATGGCTGAGAGCCAAGGGGCCTTTCTGACATAGCTGCTTTCCGAAGCTCTCTAAGCAGTGTAAAATGGTGGTTGGAAAAAGGCATGCAGTTAATCGCCTCCTAAGCATGTGGATGCTCAATCATTTGGGAATCAGCACAGTCGCTTCAGGGGAAGATGTAGGAATTTCGTCTGAGCCGGGTGGGCAAGGTGGAAATGCGGCAGAAGCAGATGTTGCAGATTGGTGAGTTAAGGGCTGAAAAGACACGGTGTTCAGCTGCCTTTGTATGAGACGCTCCCAGGACGCTGTAAGAGCACTGTCGAATGCGAGTGCTTCCCCAGCTACCTAAAGAGCTGGAAGCAGGACAGTTGCTGGCTTGTCTCCAATTGAAGGATGGAGGCAGTGCTTTGTGCCTTCCACCTCTAGAGCAATGAAGGGCACGGCTGAGAGCAAAGGGCCCTTTCTGACATAGGTGCATTCTGACACTCTCTGAGCCAGTGCACAATGGCGGTTTGTAAAAAGCATATTGTCTGCTCCTGCTAAGCATGCGGAAGCACAGTCATCTGGGCCTCGTCCCCGTTGCTGAAGGGGAGGATGTAGACATTTCGTCTGAGCCGGGTTGGCCAGGTGGAAATGTGGCAGGAGCAGAAGTTCCAAATCTGCGAGTCAAGCGCTGAAAAGAAATGGCATATCAGCTGCCTTTGTATGAGATGTGGCCAGGACACAGAAAGAGCACTGTTGAAAGCGAGTTCTTGCTCAGCTTCATAAAGAGATGGAAGGAAGATGGTCTGTGGCTTGTCGGCCCTTGAGGGGGGGAGCCAGTGCATTGAGCATTCCACATCTGGAGCAATGAAGGGCACCGCTGAGAGCAAAGGGGTCTTTCTGACATACCTGCTTTCCGACAGTCTCTCCAGCAGAGCACAATGGTGGTTGGAAAAAGGCGTGCAGTCTATCGCCTATTAATCACGTGGATGCTCAATCATTTTGGACTCAGCCCAGTTGCTTCAGGGGAAGATGTAGGCATTTCGTCTGAGCCGGGTTGGCAAGGTGGAATTGCGGCAGAAGCAGGAGTCCTAAAGCTGCGAGTTAAGGGCTGGGAAGAAATGCCATTGGAGCCGCCTTTGTATGAGAAGTTCCCCGGTCTGCTGTAACAGGACTGTGGAAAGCGAGTTGTTTGTCAGCTTCCTAAAGAGCTGGAGGCAAGACAGTTTATGGCTTGTCTCCAATTGAAGGATGGAGGCAGAGCCTTGTGCCTTCCACCTCTAGAGCAATGGAGGGCACGGCTGAGAGCAAAGGGCCCTTTCTGACACAGGTGCCTTCTGACACTCTCTGACCCAGTGCACAATGGCGGTTTGTAAAATGCCTATTGTCTGCTCCTGCTAAGCATTTTGAAGCACAATTATGTGGGCTTCGCCCCCGTTGCTTAAGAGGAAGATGTAGGCATTCAATCTGAGCCGGGTTGGCAAGGTGGAACTGTGGCAGAAGCGGAAGTCCTAAAGCGGCCAGTTAAGCACTGGGAAGAAATGGCGTTTGAGCTGCCTCGGTATGAGAGTTTCCTCGTATGCTGTAACAGCACTGTGGAAAGCGAGTTCTTTTGCAGATTCCTAAAGAGCTGGAGGCAAGACAGTTTATGGCTTGTCTCCCATTGAAGGATGGAGGCAGTGCTTTGTGCCTTCCACCTCTACACCAATGGAGGACGCGGCTGAGAGTAAAGGGGTCTTTCTGCCATTGGTGCTTTCTGACACTCTCCCAACCGTTGCACTTCTTGGTTAGATAAAAGCCTATTGTCTCTCTCCTCCTCAGCATGTGGAACCACAATCCTATGGGCCTCATTCCCATTGCTCAAGGGGAAGATGTAGGCATTTCCTCTGAGCCGGGTTGGCAAGGTTGAAACGTGCAGGATGCAGATGACCTAGACTGGCGAGTGAAGTGCTGAAAAGAAACGGCGTTCAGCCTCCTTTGTATGAGATGTTCCCAGGAGGCTGTAAGAGCACTGTGGAAAGGGAGTTTTTTCTCCACTTCCTAAACAGCTTCAAGCAGACCACGATGTGGTTTGTCTCCCATTGAGTGGTGGAACCAGAACCAGTGCCTTGTGCCTTCCACCTCTAGAGCAATGGAGGGCACGGCTGAGAGAAAAGGGGCCTTTCTGACATAGATGCTTTCCGACGCTCTCTAAGCAGTGTAAAATGGTGGTTGGAAAAAGGCATGCAGTTTATCGCCTCCTAAGCATGTGGATGCTCAATCATTTGGGACTCAGCCCAGTCGCTTCAGGGGAAGATGTAGGCATTTCGTCTGAGCCGGGTTGGAAAGGTCGAAATGTGGCAGGAGCAGAAGTTCCAAATCTGCGAGTTAAGCGCTGAAAAGAAATGGCCTATCAGCTGCCTTTGTATGAGGCGCTCCCAGGACGCTGTTAGAGCAGTGTGGAATGCGAGTGCTTTCCCACCTTCCTAAAGAGCTGGAAGCAGGAAACTTGCTGGCTTGTCTCCAATAGAAGGATGGAGGCAGTGCCTTGTGCCTTCCAACTCTAGAGCAATGGAGGGCACGGCTGAGAGCAAAGGGCCCTTTCTGACATAGGTGCATTCTGACACTCTCTGACCCAGTGCACAATGGCGGTTTGTAAAAAGCCTATTGTCTGCTCCTGCTAAGCATGCGGAAGCACAGTCATCTGGGCCTCGTCCCCGTTGCTGAAGGGGAAGATGTAGACATTTCGTCTGAGCCGGGTTGGCAAGGTGGAAATGTGGCAGGAGCGGAAGTCCTAAAGCGGCCAGTTAAGCACTGGGAAGAAATGGCGTTTGAGCTGCCTCTGTATGAGAGTTTCCTCGTATGCTGTAACAGCAATGTGGAAAGCGAGTTCTTTTGAAGCTTCCTAAAGAGCTGGAGGCAAGACAGTTTATGGCTTGTCTCCCATTGAAGGATGGAGGCAGTGCTTTGTGCCTTCCACCTCTACAGCAATGGAGGGCACGGCTGAGAGCAAAGGGCCCTTTCTGACATAGGTGCATTCTGACACTCTCTGACCCAGTGCATAATGGCGGTTTGTAAAAAGTCTATTGTCTGCTCCTGCTAAGCATGTGGCAGCACAATCATGTGGGCTTCGCCCCCATTGCTTAAGGGGAAGATGTAGGCATTTCGTCTGAGCCGGGTTGGCAAGGTGGAACTGTGGCAGAAGCGGAAGTCCTAAAGCGGCCAGTTAAGCACTGGGAAGAAATGGCGTTTGAGCTGCCTCTGTATGAGAGTTTCCTCGTATGCTGTAACAGCAATGTGGAAAGCGAGTTCTTTTGCAGCTTCCTAAAGAGCTGGAGGCAAGACAGTTTATGGCTTGTCTCCCATTGAAGGATGGAGGCAGTGCTTTGTGCCTTCCACCTCTACAGCAATGGAGGGCGCGGCTGAGAGTAAAGGGGTCTTTCTGCCATTGGTGTTTTCTGACACTCTCCCAACCGTTGCACTTCTTGGTTAGTTAAAAGCCTATTGTCTCTCTCCTCCTCAGCATGTGGAACCACAGTCCTATGGGCCTCATCCCCATTGCTCAAGGGGAAGATGTAGGCATTTCGTCTGAGCCGGGTTGGCAAGGTGGAAACGTGCAGGATGCGGATGTCCCAGACTGGCGAGTGAAGTGTTCAAAAGAAACGGCGTTCAGCCTCCTTTGTATGAGATGTTCCCATGACGCTGTAAGAGCGCTGTGGAATGCGAGTGCTTTCCCAGCTTCCTAAAGAGCTGGAAGCAGGCCAGTTGTGGGCTTGTCTCCCATTGAGGGGTGGATCCAGAACCAGTGCCTTGTGCCTTCCACCTCGAGAGCAATGGAGGGCATGGCTGAGAGCAAAGGGGCCTTTCTGACATAGCTGCTTTCCGACGCTCTCTAAGCAGTGTAAAATGGTGGTTGGAAAATGGCATGCAGTTTATCGCCTCCTAAGCATGTGGATGCTCAATCATTTGGGAATCAGCACAGTCGCTTCAGGGGAAGATGTAGGCATTTCGTCTGAGCCGGGTTGGCAAGGTGGAAATGCGGCAGAAGCAGATGTTGCAGATTGGTGAGTTAAGGGCTGAAAAGACACGGTGTTCAGCTGCCTTTGTATGAGACGTTCCCAGGACGCTGTAAGAGCACTGTGGAATGCGAGTGCTTCCCCAGCTTCCTAAAGAGCTGGAAGCAGGAGAGTTGCTGGCTTGTCTCCAATTGAAGGATGGAGGCAGTGCTTTGTGCCTTCCACCTCTAGAGCAATGGAGGGCACGGCTGAGAGCAAAGGGCCCTTTCTGACTTAGGTGCATTCTGACACTCTCTGACCCAGTGCACAATGGCGGTTTGTAAAAAGCCTATTGTCTGCTCCTGCTAAGCATGAGGAAGCACAGTCATCTGGGCCTCGTCCCCGTTCCTGAAGGGGAAGATGTAGACATTTCGTCTGAGCCGGGTTGGCAAGCTGGAAATGTGGCAGGAGCAGAAGTTCCAAATCTGCGAGTTAAGCGCTGAAAAGAAATGGCATATCAGCTGCCTTTGTAAGAGATGTTGCCAGGACACAGAAAGAGCACTGTTGAAAGCGAGTTCTTGCTCAGTTTCCTAAAGAGATGGAAGGAAGATGGTCTGTGGCTTGTCGCCCCTTGAGGGGGGGAGCCAGTGCATTGTGCATTCCAAGTCTAGAGCAATGAAGGGCACGGCTGAGAGCAAAGGGGTCTTTCTGACATAGCTGCTTTCCGACACTCTCTCCAGCAGTCCACAATGGTGGTTGGAAAAAGGCGTGCAGTCTATCGCCTCCTAAGCACGTGGACTCTCAATCATTTGGGACTCAGCCCAGTTGCTTCAGGGGAAGATGTAGGCATTTCGTCTGAGCCGGGTTTGCAAGGTGGAATTGCGGCAGAAGCAGGAGTCCCAAAGCTGCGAGTTAAGGGCTGGGAAGAAATGCCATTGGAGCCGACTTTGTATGAGAAGTTCCCCGGTCTGCTGTAACAGGACTGTGGAAAGCGAGTTGTTTGTCAGCTTCCTAAAGAGCTGGAGGCAAGACAGGTTATGGCTTGTCTCCAATTGAAGGATGGAGGCAGTGCTTTGTGCCTTTCACCTCTAGAGCAATGGAGGGCACGGCTGAGAGCAAAGGGCCCTTTCTGACATAGGTGCATTCTGACACTCTCTGACCCAGTGCACAATGGCTGTTTGTAAAAAGTCTATTGTCTGCTCCTGCTAAGCATGTGGCAGCACAATCATGTGGGCTTCGCCCCCATTGCTTAAGGGAAAGATGTAGGCATTTCGTCTGAGCCGGGTTGGCAAGGTGGAACTGTGGCAGAAGCGGAAGTCCTAAAGCGGCCAGTTAAGCACTGGGAAGAAATGGCGTTTGAGCTGCCTCTGTATGAGAGTTTCCTCGTATGCTGTAACAGCACTGTGGAAAGCGATTTCTTCCCCAGCTTCCTAAAGAGCTGGAGGCAAGACAGTTTATGGCTTGTCTCCCAGTGAAGGATGGAGGCAGTGCTTTGTGCCTTCCACCTCTACAGCAATGGAGGGCGTGGCTGAGAGTAAAGGGGTCTTTCTGCCATTGGTGTTTTCTGACACTCTCCCAACCGTTGCACTTCTTGGTTAGTTAAAAGCCTATTGTCTCTCTCCTCCTCAGCATGTGGAACCACAATCCTATGGGCCTCATCCCCATTGCTCAAGGGGAAGATGTAGGCATTTCGTCTGAGCCGGGTTGGCAAGGTGGAAACGTGCAGGATGCAGATGTCCCAGACTGGCGAGTGAAGTGCTGAAAAGAAACGGCGTTCAGCCTCCTTTGTATGAGATGTTCCCAGGACGCTGTAAGAGCACTGTGGTAAGGAAGTTTTTCTCCACTTCCTAAAGAGCTGGAAGCAGGCCAAGATGTGGTTTGTCTCCCATTGAGGAGTGGATCCAGAACCAGTGCCTTGTGCCTCCCACCTCGAGAGCAATGGAGGGCATGGCTGAGAGCCAAGGGGCCTTTCTGACATAGCTGCTTTCCGACTCTCTCTAAGCAGTGTAAAATGGTGGTTGGAAAAAGGCATGCAGTTTATCGCCTCCTAAGCATGTGGATGCTCAATCATTTGGGAATCAGCACAGTCGCTTCAGGGGAAGATGTAGGCATTTCGTCTGAGCCGGGTTGGCAAGGTAGAAATGCGGCAGAAGCAGATACTGCAGATTGGTGAATTAAGGGCTGAAAAGACACGGTGCTCAGTTGCCTTTGTATGAGACGTTCCCAGGACGCTGTAAGAGCACTGTGGAATGCGAGTGCTTTCCCAGCTTCCTAAAGAGCTGGAAGCAGGACACTTGCTGGCTTGTGTCCAATTGAAGGATGGAGGCGGTGCTTTGTGCCTTCCACCTCTAGAGCAATGGAGGGCACGGCTGAGAGCAAAGGGCCCTTTCTGACATAGGTGCTTCTGACACTCTCTGACCCAGCGCACAATGGCGTTTTGTAAAAAGCCTATTGTCTGCTCCTGCTAAGCATGCGGAAGCACAGTCATCTGGGCCTCATCCCCGTTGCTGAAGGGGAAGATGTAGACATTTCGTCTGAGCCGGGTTGGCAAGCTGGAAATGTGGCAGGAGCAGAAGTTCCAAATCTGCGAGTTAAGTGCTGAAAAGAAATGGCGTATCAGCTGCCTTTGTATGAGATGTTGCCAGGACACAGAAAGAGCACTGTTGAAAGCAAGTTCTTGCTCAGCTTCCTAAAGAGATGGAAGGAAGATGGTCTGTGGCTTCTCGCCCCTTGAGGGGGGGAGCCAGTGCATTGTGCATTCCACGTCTAGAGCAATGAAGGGCACGGCTGAGAGCAAAGGGGTCTTTCTGACATAGCTGCTTTCCAACACTCTCTCCAGCAGTGCACAATGGTGGTTGGAAAAAGCGTGCAGTCTATCGCCTCCCAAGCACGTGGACGCTCAATCATTTGGGACTCAGCCCAGTTGCTTTAGGGGAAGATGTAGGCATTTCGTCTGAGCCGGGTTGGCAAGGTGGAATTGCGGCAGAAGCAGGAGTCCTAAAGCTGCGAGTTAAGGGCTGGTAAGAAATGCCATTGGAGCCGCCTTTGTATGAGAAGTTCCCCGGTCTGCTGTAACAGGACTGTGGAAAGCGAGTTGTTTGTCAGCTTCCTAAAGAGCTGCAGGCAAGACAGTTTATGGCTTGTCTCCAATTGAAGGATGGAGGCAGTGCCTTGTGCCTTCCACCACTAGAGCAATGGAGGGCACGGCTGAGAGCAAAGGGCCCTTTCTGACATAGATGCATTCTGACACTCTCTGACCCAGTGCACAATGGAGGTTTGTAAAAAGCCTATTGTCTGCTCCTGCTAAGCATGTGGCAGCACAATCATGTGGGCTTCGCCCCCGTTGCTTAAGAGGAAGATGTAGGCATTTCATCTGAGCCGGGTTGGCAAGGTGGAACTGTGGCAGAAGCGGAAGTCCTAAAGCGGCCAGTTAAGCACTGCGAAGAAATGGCGTTTGAGCTGCCTCTGTATGAGAGTTTCCTCGTATGCTGTAACAGCATTGTGGAAAGCGCGTTCTTTTGCAGCTTCCTAAAGAGCTGGAGGCAAGACAGTTTATGGCTTGTCTCCCATTGAAAGATGGAGGCAGTGCTTTGTGCCTTGCACCTCTACAGCAATGGAGGGCACGACTGAGAGTAAATGGGTCATTCTGCCATTGGTGTTTTCTGACACTCTCCCAACCGTTGCACTTCTTGGTTAGTTAAAAGCCTGTTGTCTCTCTCCTCCTCAGCATGTGGAACCACAATCCTATGGGCCTCATCCCCATTGCTCAAGGGGAAGATATAGGCATTTCGTCTGAGCCGGGTTGGCAAGGTGGAAACGTGCAGGATGCAGATGTCCCAGACTGGCGAGTGAAGTGCTGAAAAGAAACGGCGTTCAGCCTCCTTTGTATGAGATGTTCCCAGGACGCTGTAAGAACACTGTGGAATGCGAGTGCTTTCCCAGCTTCCTAAAGAGCTGGAAGCAGGCCAGTTGCGGGCTTGTCTCCCATTGAGGGCTGGATCCAGAACCAGTGCCTTGTGCCTTCCACCTCGAGAGCAATGGAGGGCATGGCTGAGAGCAAAGGGGCCTTTCTGACATAGCTGCTTTCCGACGCTCTCTAAGCAGTGTAAAATGGTGGTTGGAAAATGGCATGCAGTTTATCGCCTCCTAAGCATGTGGATGCTCAATCATTTGGGAATCAGCACAGTCGCTTCAGGGGAAGATGTAGGCATTTCGTCTGAGCCGGGTTGGCAAGGTGGAAATGCGGCAGAAGCAGATGTTGCAGATTGGCGAGTTAAGGGCTGAAAAGACACGGTGTTCAGCTGCCTTTGTATGAGACGTTCCCAGGACGCTGTAAGAGCACTGTGGAATGCGAGTGCTTCCCCAGCTTCCTAAAGAGCTGGAAGCAGCTCATTTGCTGGCTTGTCTCCAATTGAAGGATGGAGGCAGTGCTTTGTGCCTTCCACCTCTAGAGCAATGGAGGGCACGGCTGAGATCCAAGGGCCCTTTCTGACATAGGTGCATTCTGACACTCTCTGAGCCAGTGCACAATGGCGGTTTGTAAAAAGCCTATTGTCTGCTCCTGCTAAGCATGCGGAAGCACAGTCATCTGGGCCTCGTCCCCGTTGCTGAAGGGGAAGATGTAGACATTTCGTCTGAGCCGGGTTGGCAAGGTGGAAATGTGGCAGGAGCATACGTTCCAAATCTGCGAGTTAAGCGCTGAAAAGAAATGGCATATCAGCTGCCTTTGTATGAGATGTTGCCAGGACACAGAAAGAGCACTGTTGAAAGCGAGTTCTTGCTCAGCTTCCTAAAGAGATGGAAGGAAGATGGTCTGCGGCTTGTCGCCCCTTGAGGGGGGGAGCCAGTGCATTGTGCATTCCACGTCTAGAGCAATGAAGGGCACGGCTGAGAGCAAAGGGGTCTTTCTGACATAGCTGCTTTCCGACACTCTCTCCAGCAGTGCACAATGGTGGTTGGAAAAAGGCGTGCAGTCTATCGCCTACTAAGCACGTGGACCCTCAATCATTTGGGACTCAGCCCAGTTGCTTCAGGGGAAGATGTAGGCATTTCGTCGGAGCCGGGTTGGCAAGGTGGAATTGCGGCAGAAGCAGGAGTCCTAAAGCTGCGAGTTAAGGGCTGGGAAGAAATGCCATTTGAGCTGCCTTTGTATGAGAAGTTCCCCGGTCTGCTGTAACAGGACTGTGGTAAGCGAGTTGTTTGTCAGCTTCCTCAAGAGCTGGAGGCAAGACAGATTATGGCTTGTATCCCATTGAAGGATGGAGGCAGTGCCTTGTGCCTTCCACCTCTAGAGCAATGGATGGCACGGCTGAGAGCAAAGGGCCCTTTCTGACATAGGTGCATTCTGACACTCTCTGACCCAGTGCACAATGGCGGTTTGTAAAAAGCCTATTGTCTGCTCCTGCTAAGCATGTGGCAGCACAATCATGTGGGCATCGCCCCCGTTGCTTAAGGGGAAGATGTAGGCATTTCGTCTGAGCCGGGTTGGCAAGGTGGAACTGTGGCAGAAGCGGAAGTCCTAAAGCGGCCAGTTAAGCACTGCGAAGAAATGGTGTTTGAGCTGCCTCTGTATGAGAGTTTCCTCGTATGCTGTAACAGCACTGTGGAAAGCGAGTTCTTTCCCATCTTCCTAAAGAGCTGGAGGCAAGACAGTTTATGGCTTGTCTCCCAGTGAAGGATGGAGGCAGTGCTTTGTGCCTTCCACCTCTACAGCAATGGAGGGCGCGGCTGAGAGTAAAGGGGTGTTTCTGCCATTGGTGCTTTCTGACACTCTACCAACCGTTGCACTTCGTGGTTAGTTAAAAGCCTATTGTCTCTCTCCTCAGCATGTGGAACCACAATCCTATGGGCCTCATCCCCATTGCTCAAGGGGAAGATGTAGGCATTTCGTCTGAGCCGGGTTGGCAAGGTGGAAACGTGCAGGATGCAGATGTCCCAGACTGGCGAGTGAAGTGCTGAAAAGAAACGGCGTTCAGCCTCCTTTGTATGAGATGTTCCCAGGACGCTGTAAGAGCACTGTGGTAAGGAAGTTTTTCTCCACTTCCTAAAGAGCTGGAAGCAGGCCAAGATGTGGTTTGTCTCCCATTGAGGAGTGGATCCAGAACCAGTGCCTTGTGCCTCCCACCTCGAGAGCAATGGAGGGCATGGCTGAGAGCCAAGGGGCCTTTCTGACATAGCTGCTTTCCGACTCTCTCTAAGCAGTGTAAAATGGTGGTTGGAAAAAGGCATGCAGTTTATCGCCTCCTAAGCATGTGGATGCTCAATCATTTGGGAATCAGCACAGTCGCTTCAGGGGAAGATGTAGGCATTTCGTCTGAGCCGGGTTGGCAAGGTGGAAATGCGGCAGAAGCAGATGTTGCAGATTGGTGACTTAAGGGCTGAAAAGACACGGTGTTCAGCTGCCTTTGTATGAGACGTTCCCAGGACGCTGTAAGAGCACTGTGGAATTCGACTGCTTTCCCAGCTTCCTAAAGAGCTGGAAGCAGGCCAGTTGCTGGCTTGTCTCCAATTGAAGGATGGAGGCAGTGCTTTGTGCCTTCCAACTCTAGAGCAATGGAGGGCACGGCTGAGAGCAAAGGGCCCTTTCTGACATAGGTGCATTCTGACACTCTCTGACCCAGTGCACAATGGCGGTTTGTAAAAAGCCTATTGTTTGCTCCTGCTAAGCATGTGGCAGCACAATCATGTGGGCTTCGCCCCCATTGCTTAAGGTGAAGATGTAGGCATTTCGTCTGAGCCGGGTTGGCAAGGTGGAACTGTGGCAGAAGCGGAAGACCTAAAGCGGCCAGTTAAGCACTGGGAAGAAATGGCGTTTGAGCTGCCTCGGTATGAGAGTTTCCTCGTATGCTGTAACAGCACTGTGGAAAGCGAGTTCTTTCTCAGCTTCCTAAAGGGCTGGAGGCAAGACAGTTTATGGCTTGTCTCCCATTGAAGGATGGGGGCAGTGCCTTGTGCCTTCCACCTCTACAGCAATGGAGGGCACGGCTGAGAGTAAAGGGGTGTTTCTGCCTTTGGTGCTTTCTGACACTCTCCCAACCGTTGCACTTCGTGGTTAGTTAAAAGCCTATTGTCTCTCTCCTCCTCAGCATGTGGAACCACAATCCTATGGGCCTCATCCCCATTGCTCAAGGGGAAGATGTAGGCATTTCGCCTGAGCCGGGTTGGCAAGGTGGAAACGTGCAGGATGCAGAGGTCCCAGACTGGCGAGTGAAGTGCTGAAAAGAAACGGCGTTCAGCCTCCTTTGTATGAGATGTTCCCAGGACGCAGTAGGAGCATTGTGGAAAGGGAGTTTTTCTCCACTTCCTAAAGAGCTGGAAGCAGGCCAAGATGTGGTTTGTCTCCCATTGAGGGGTGGATCCAGAACCAGTGCCTTCTGCCTTCCACCTCGAGAGCAATGGAGGGCATGGCTGAGAGCCAAGGGGCCTTTCTGACATAGCTGCTTTCCGAAGCTCTCTAAGCAGTGTAAAATGGTGGTTGGAAAAAGGCATGCAGTTTATCGCCTCCTAAGCATGTGGATGCTCAATCATTTGGGAATCAGCACAGTCGCTTCAGGGGAAGATGTAGGCATTTCGTCTGAGCCGGGTTGGCAAGTTGGAAATGCGGCAGAAGCAGATGTTGCAGATTGGTGAGTTAAGGGCTGAAAAGACACGGTGTTCAGCTGCCTTTGTATGAGACGTTCCCAGGACGCTGTAAGAGCACTGTGGAATGCGAGTGCTTCCACAGCTTCCTAAAGAGCTGGAAGCAGCTCAGTTGCTGGCTTGTCTCCAATTGAAGGATGGAGGCAGTGCTTTGTGCCTTCCACCTCTAGAGCAATGGAGGGCACGGCTGAGAGCAAAGGGCCCTTTCTGACTTAGGTGCATTCTGACACTCTCTGACCCAGTGCACAATGGCGGTTTGTAAAATGCCTATTGTCTGCTCCTGCTAAGCATGCGGAAGCACAGTCATCTGGGCCTCGTTCCCGTTGCTGAAGGGGAAGATGTAGACATTGCGTCTGAGCCGGGTTGGCAAGGTGGAAATGTGGCAGGAGCAGAAGTTCCAAATCGGCGAGTTAAGCGCTGAAAAGAAATGGCATATCAGCTGCCTTTGTATGAGATGTTGCCAGGACACAGAAAGAGCACTGTTGAAAGCGAGTTCTTGCTCAGCTTCCTAAAGAGATGGAAGGAAGATGGTCTGTGGCTTGTCGCCTCTTGAGGGGGGGAGACAGTGCATTGTGCATTCCACGTCTAGAGCAATGAAGGGCACGGCTGAGAGCAAAGGGGTCTTTCTGACATAGCTGCTTTCCGACACTCTCTCCAGCAGTACACAATGGTGGTTGGAAAAAGGCGTGCAGTCTATCGCCTCCTAAGCACGTGGACCCTCAATCATTTGGGACTCAGCCCAGTTGCTTCAGGGGAAGATGTAGGCATTTCGTCGGAGCCGGGTTGGCAAGGTGGAATTGCGGCAGAAGCAGGAGTCCTAAAGCTGCGAGTTAAGGGCTGGGAAGAAATGCCATTGGAGCTGCCTTTGTATGAGAAGTTCCCCGGTCTGCTGTAACATGACTGTGGAAATCGAGTTGTTTGTCAGCTTCCTCAAGAGCTGGAGGCAAGACAGATTATGGCTTGTATCCCATTGAAGGATGGAGGCAGTGCCTTGTGCCTTCCACCTCTAGAGCAATGGATGGCACGGCTGAGAGCAAAGGGCCCTTTCTGACATAGTTGCATTCTGACACTCTCTGACCCAGTGCACAATGGCGGTTTGTAAAAAGCCTATTGTTTGCTCCTGCTATTCATGTGGCAGCACAATCATGTGGGCATCGCCCCCGTTGCTTAAGGGGAAGATGTAGGCATTTCCTCTGAGCCGGGTTGGCAAGGTGGAACTGTGGCAGAAGCAGAAGTCCTAAAGCGGCCAGTTAAGGACTGCGAAGAAATGGTGTTTGAGCTGCCTCTGTATGAGAGTTTCCTCGTATGCTGTAACAGCACTGTGGAAAGCGAGTTCTTTCCCATCTTCCTAAAGAGCTGGAGGCAAGACAGTTTATGTCTTGTCTCCCAGTGAAGGATGGAGGCAGTGCTTTGTGCCTTGCACCTCTACAGCAATGGAGGGCGCGGCTGAGAGTAAAGGGGTGTTTCTGCCATTGGTGCTTTCTGACACTCTACCAACCGTTGCACTTCGTGGTTAGTTAAAAGCCTATTGTCTCTCTCCTCCTCAGCATGTGGAACCACTATCCTATGGGCCTCATCCCCATTGCTCAAGGGGAAGATATAGGCATTTCGTCTGAGCCGGGTTGGCAAGGTGGAAACGTGCAGGATGCAGATGTCCCAGACTGGCGAGTGAAGTGCTGAAAAGAAACGGCGTTCAGCCTCCTTTGTATGAGATGTTCCCAGGACGCTGTAAGAACACTGTGGAAAGGTTGTTTCTTCTCCACTTCCTAAAGAGCTGGAAGCAGGACAAGATGTGGTTTGTCTCCCATTGAGGGCTGGATCCAGAACCAGTGCCTTGTGCCTTCCACCTCGAGAGCAATGGAGGGCATGGCTGAGAGCAAAGGGGCCTTTCTGACATAGCTGCTTTCCGACGCTCTCTAAGCAGTGTAAAATGGTGGTTGGAAAAAGGCATGCAGTTTATCGCCTCCTAAGCATGTGGATGCTCAATCATTTGGGAATCAGCACAGTCGCTTCAGGGGAAGATGTAGGCATTTCGTCTGAGCCGGGTTGGCAAGGTGGAAATGCGGCAGAAGCAGATGTTGCAGATTGGTGAGTTAAGGGCTGAAAAGACACGGTGTTCAGCTGCCTTTGTATGAGACGTTCCCAGGACACTGTAAGAGCACTGTGGAATGCGAGTGCTTTCCCAGCTTCCTAAATAGCTGGAATCAGGACACTTGCTGGCTTGTCTCCAATTGAAGGATGGAGGCAGTGCTTTGTGCCTTCCACCTCTAGAGCAATGGAGGGCACGGCTGAGAGCAAAGGGCCCTTTCTGACTTAGGAGCATTCTGACACTCTCTGACCCAGTGCACAATGGCGGTTTGTAAAAAGCCTATTGTCTGCTCCTGCTAAGCATGAGGAAGCACAGTCATCTGGGCCTCGTCCCCGTTGCTGAAGGGGAAGATGTAGACATTTCGTCTGAGCCGGGTTGGCAAGGTGGAAATGTGGCAGGAGCAGAAGTTCCAAATCTGCGAGTTAAGCGCTGAAAAGAAATGGCATATCAGCTGCCTTTGTATGAGATGTTGCCAGGACACAGAAAGAGCACTGTTGAAAGCGAGTTCTTGCTCTGCTTCCTAAAGAGATGGAAGGAAGATGGTCTGTGGCTTGTCGCCCCTTGAGGGGGGGAGCCAGTGCATTGTGCATTCCACGTCTAGAGCAATGAAGGGCACGGCTGAGAGCAAAGGGGTCTTTCTGACATAGCTGCTTTCCGACACTCTCTCCAGCAGTACACAATGATGGTTGGAAAAAGGCGTGCGGTCTATCGCCTCCTAAGCACGTGGACCCTCAATCATTTGGGACTCAGCCCAGTTGCTTCAGGGGAAGATGTAGGCATTTCGTCGGAGCCGGGTTGGCAAGGTGGAATTGCGGCAGAAGCAGGAGTCCTAAAGCTGCGAGTTAAGGGCTGGGAAGAAATGCCATTGGAGATGCCTTTGTATGAGAAGTTCCCCGGTCTGCTGTAACAGAACTGTGGAAAGTGAGTTGTTTGTCAGCTTCATAAAGAGCTGGAGGCAAGACAGTTTATGGCTTGTCTCCAATTGAAGGATGGAGGCAGTGCTTTGTGCCTTCCACCTCTAGAGCAATGGAGGGCACGGCTGAGAGCAAAGGGCCCTTTCTGACATAGGTGCATTCTGACACTCTCAGACCCAGTGCACAATGGCGGTTTGTAAAAAGCCTATTGTCTGCTCCTGTTAAGCATGTGGCAGCACAATCATGTGGGCTTCACCCCCATTGCTTATTGGGAAGATGTAGGCATTTCGTCTGAGCCGGGTTGGCAAGGTGGAACTGTGGCAGAAGCGGAAGTCCTAAAGCGGCCAGTTAAGCACTTGGAAGAAATGGCGTTTGAGCTGCCTCGGTATGATAGTTTCCTCGTATGCTGTACCAGCACTGTGGAAAGCGATGTCTTCCCCAGCTTCCTAAAGAGCTGGAGGCAAGACAGTTTATGGCTTGTCTCCCATTGAAGGATGGAGGCAGTGCTTTGTGCCTTCCACCTATACAGCAATGGAGGGCGCGGCTGAGAGTAAAGGGGTGTTTCTGCCATTGGTGCTTTCTGACACTCTCCCAACCGTTGCACTTCTTGGTTAGTTAAAAGCCTATTGTCTCTCTCCTCCTCAGCATGTGGAACCACAATCCTCTGGGCCTCATCCCCATTGCTCAAGGGGAAGATGTAGGCATTTCGTCTGAGCCGTGTTGGCAAGGTGGAAACGTTCAGGATGCAGATGTCCCACACTGGCGAGTGAAGTGCTGAAAAGTAACGGCGTTCAGCCTCCTTTGTATGAGATGTTCCCAGGACGCTGTAAGAGCACTGTGGAAAGGGAGTTTTTTCTCCACTTCCTAAAGAGCTGGAAGCAGGCCAAGATGTGGTTTGTCTCCCATTGAGGGGTGGATCCAGAACCAGTGCCTTGTGCCTTCCACCTCGAGAGCAATGGAGGGCATGGCTGAGTGCCAAGGGGCCTTTCTGACATAGCTGCTTTCCGACGCTCTCTAAGCAGTGTAAAATGGTGGTTGGGAAAAGGCATGCAGTTTATCGCCTCCTAAGCATGTGGATGCTCAATCATTTGGGAATCAGCACAGTCGCTTGAGGGGAAGATGTAGGCATTTCGTCTGAGCCGGGTTGGCAAGGTGGAAATGCGGCAGAAGCAGATGTTGCAGATTGGTGAGTTAAGGGCTGAAAAGACACGGTGTTCAGCTGCCTTTGTATGAGACGTTCCCAGGACGCTGTAAGAGCACTGTGGAATGCGAGTGCTTTCCCAGCTTCCTAAAGAGCTGGAAGCAGGACAGTTGCCGGCTTGTCTCCAATTGAAGGATGGAGGCAGTGCTTTGTGCCTTCCACCTCTAGAGCAATGGAGGGCACGGCTGAGAGCAAAGGGCCCTTTCTGACATAGGTGCATTCTGACACTCTCTGACACAGTGCACAATGGCGGTTTGTAAAAAGCCTATTGTCTGCTCCTGCTAAGCATGCGGAAGCACAGTCATCTGGGCCTCGTCCCCGTTGCTGAAGGGGAAGATGTAGACATTTCGTCTGAGCCGGGTTGGCAAGGTGGAAATGTGGCAG